>NC_090232.1:29455354-29700354 GCF_024489055.1 Chanodichthys erythropterus
TAGTCTAAAATGTTTTGAGTGTTGTGATATTGGACATAAGAAAAATGCTTGTCCACACAAAAAGCAGATTGAAAGACATGAAAACACAAATGGAATTGAAGTTGTTTTACCAACAGTTGAAGTGCAGAGAACTGAAGCAGGGAAAGATCAACTTGATGTGGAAAAAAGTGAAGATGCAAATGGTGAGGCTGTGGAGTGAAGAAAGAAGGCCTACAGTGAGTGAAGTAGTTGAGGAAAATTGAGGGAGAAGTGTTGAAGTTGAAAGAAGTCACATGTACTCTTGAAACAGATAGTATAGGTGATAAAATTGAAGATCACTCTTTTGTTATACAGATAAAGGAAGAGGGAAGTGGTCATGGAATGGAGGAAGGTGATGATGATGATAACATGTCTGAAATGTCGGATATTCTCGGTGTGGGGATTAACAGTTCTCATCAAAATCAATGATTTTCTAAATGAAACTTTTGGCAGAAAGTTTGAAGTTAGAGAGTTTTTTTTTTTTTTCCAGATGTTAAAAAGTTCTTAAGTTCAGTAATGAAAATACAGAAATTCAGTAGGTTTTGAAGAACTTAGCAGAAGGAAAAGGTTTAGACTAAAGAAAATTGTAACAAAATTAAGGAGAGGAAAATGTCAGACTAGACTAACTAAGCCTGTTTAATGTCACAAAGGGTGAATCTTCTTTTCCATCTTCAATTGTTTTTCTTTTCTGTCCTCCTATTTTTTTTAATTTTTTTTTTTTTTTAATTTTCCCTCTTTACATGGAGAGCTTAAAAATAGGATCCATTAACATAAATGGAGGGAGGGGAAAAAACAAAAGGGCAGTTCTATCTAAATATATACAGAGCAAAAATATTAATATTGCTTTCTTACAAGAAACCCATAGTGATATGATAGATGAGATAGACTGGAGAATGTGGTGGGTGGGAAACCTTTTCTTTAGTCGTGGCTCTAATTTAAGTGGGGGTATTTATATTCTTTTTGGTAAAAATATAAATATGACTGTTATTTCTACTTGTGAGATTGAAAAAGGTAGGCGTCTGGCTGTCCAGGTTGAAATAATGGGCTCATTGTTTGTATTCATTAATATATAGGCCCCAAATAATGGAGCAGAGAGAATAAGTTTTTTTAAGAACGTAAATGATAGTTTTGATTTTAGGCGGTGATTGGAATTGCACTTTAGATTTTACTTTGGATAGAAATGAAGAGGAGCCTTGTCTCCTTTCAGCAACTGTTTTAAGTAATATTATTAGAGATTATGATTTATTTGATGTCTGGAGAGAATATCATCCACTGGCAAGACAGTACACATGGATAATAGCTTCTAGTGATTGACTAGATAGGTGTTATATTAGTGGAAGTAAGAATAATAAAGTGCAAAAATCAGTTATTTCTCCAAATGGTTTTACGGATCATCAATTGTGTTAATTTGAAATAACTTGTTTCTATTGGCATTTTAATGTTAAATTATTGCACGATGTAACATTCTGTGAGAAATTTATATTATTGTGTAGTAATTGGAAATAATTGGAAAATGATTATGATAATATTTTACAATGGTGGGAAGTGGGAAAAAACCAAATAAGAATGTTTTGTCAAAATTATACTGCCCCCACTAACAGTTTGATTAAAAAGACAATCAGAGCACTTGAGAGAGATATTGAGCAACTTGAAATAAATGCAGTTAATAAAAATTTAACAGATGTAAGCATGTTGAAGATGTTGAAGAAAAGAACAAAGCTTTGGGAACTCTTCTCCATGAAATTGCAAAAGGAGCTTTAATTAGAGCTTGTGTTTCTTTATTGAAAGATATGGATGCTCCTAGTTCTTTCTTTTTTAATTTAGAAAGAAAAGAAATGGAAAGAAAACAGATGTTAGATCTGAAACGTAATAATGAATCTTTGACATCTGATCCAAAAGAAATGAGGATGCTTGCAATGGATTTTTTATAAGGACTTGTTTGAGGCACAAACGTTTTTCTTGGGTCTTGGGTTTTTTCTGTCTTTTTTCTTAAAGATATACAGATATACCTTAACTGGATACTGAACAACAAAAGGAGTCGGATTCTGAGATAACGATAAAAGAACTGTTAAAAGCAGTTCAGCAACTGTTTGTTGGTAAAGCCCCTGGTATTGATGGACTTCCTGCAGAATTATATAAACTATTTTTGGTTTGTACTCAAGAAAGATATGATGGAAGTTTTTAAAGCCTCTTTTGAAAATAAGGAATTGGCAAATACTTGTAAAAGGGCTGTACTTTCGTTATTACCCAAGAAAGGTGACCTTGGTCTTTTAAAAAATTGGAGACCAGTGGCACTATTATGTACAGATTATAAAATTCTTTCAAAGTGTTTTTCAAATAGACTAAAAAATAATAATAATTGGGACTTTGATACAAATAAATCAGGCTCTTTGCAAGTCAATGAAGGTGGACATGGACTAATGGATATACAGTGGGTACGGAAAGTATTAAGATGTCCTTAAATTTTTCACTCTTTGTTATATTGCAGCCATTTGCTAAAATCATTTAAGTTCATTTTTTTCCTCATTAATGTACACACAGCACCCCATATTGACAGAAAAACACAGAATTGTTGACATTTTTTGCAGATTTATTAAAAAAGAAAAACTGAAATATCACATGGTCCTAAGTATTCAGACCCTTTGCTCAGTATTTAGTAGAAGCACCCTTTTGATCTAATACAGCCATGAGTCTTTTTGGGAAAGATGCAACAAGTTTTTCACACCTGGATTTGGGGATCCTCTGCCATTCCTCCTTGCAGATCCTCTCCAGTTCTGTCAAGTTGGATGGTAAACGTTGGTGGACAGTCACGTTTTAGGTCTCTCCAGAGATGCTCAATTGGGTTTAAGTCAGTGCTCTGGTTGGGCCATTCAAGTACAGTCACAGAGTTGTTGTGAAGCCACTCCTTCATTATTTTAGCTGTGTGCTTAGGGTCATTGTCTTGTTGGAAGGTAAACCTTCGGCCCAGTCTCAGATCCTGAGCACTCTGGAGAAGGTTTTTGTCCAGGATATCCCAGTACTTGGCTGCATTCATCTTTCCCTCGATTACAACCAGTCGTCCTGTCCCTGCAGCTGAAAAACACCCCCACAGCATGATGCTGCCACCACCATGCTTCACTGTTGGGACTGTATTGGACAGGTGCTGAGCAGTGCCTGGTTTTCTCCACACATACCGCTTAGAATTAAGGCTAAAAAGTTCTATCTTGGTCTCATCAGACCAGAGAATCTTATTTCTCACCATCGTGGAGTCCTTCAGGTGTTTTTTAGCAAACTCCATGCCGGCTTTCATGTGTCTTGCACTGAGGAGAGGCTTCTGTCGGGCCACTCTGCCATAAAGCCCGACTGGTGGAGGGCTGCAGTGATGGTTGACTTTCTACAACTTTTTCCCATGTCCCGACTGCATCTCTGGAGCTCAGCCACAGTGATCTTTGGGTTATTCTTTACCTCTCTCACCAAGGCTCTTCTCCCCCGATAGCTCAGTTTGGCCGGACGGCCAGCTCTAGGAAGGGTTCTGTCCCAAACGTCTTCCATTTAAGGATTATGGACCCCATTGTGCTCTTAGGAACCTTAACTCTCTGGAGTCCGTTAACGCGCTGGCGCGTTTTGCAGGATTTTTTTCACATTGCAGCAAAACAGACTTAAAATACTCTGTCATTTCTTGTCATAGAGACACAAGTAATATATCAATTGAAACTATAGAATATCTTCTTTTATTTGTGTACACTCAGAGTAAAAACATAACGTTGTGCATGATGCGTGAAAACACGATGCGTGATCTCTCGTCTCCATCTGAACGAAGTCCAATCTGATAGTTCTCAGAAAATGAACTGTAACTTATGAATACTGACAAAAAAAAAAAAAAAACACACACTTATGTCTAAAGAAATATTGAAATGTCAGGTTTTAAATCATGCTAGTGAAATCGAAAACAAACATTCTGTGTTTATGTAATCTGTATGAAAAGAGAGCCATGTCAGAAGTCTGTGATTCAGCTCATTATCCGCTAATGCGTTCACACCCACTGAGCCAACGCTATTCAAAGGCAAATTCAGAGGCAATACATGTATGCATTGTCTCAATCATGTATTTATTGTCCTGAAAAGTGTTTATCTGGATGTTAAAGCCATGGTTAGCGATCTCTAGAAGACATGCCGTTAGTTCCTGGTTCCTTTTCTTCTTTATATGAATTTGTGGCCTGAAGGTGTACAGAGAGCACCCTCCGGCTGCAAGTAAGAATTGAAAACACCATTCCTGAAATGTCCTCTTCTTCTTTAAAATAATTTGTGGACTAAAGGTGTACACAGCGCCCTCCGGCTGCAAGTATGAATTGAAAACACAGTATCCAGAACACATAGTGATGATAATAAATATTGAATAAATATTACTCCTCAGTATAGAAAATTGACATAAATATATAAGAATCCATCAATATTTCTCCAAATGTGCATGCTTTTAAGCTAAAAGCCTATATGAAATGCCATAGAGGTAACAATTGTTCAGACACTTTGCATCACATAAATACATTATATTTTAAAGAATATAATAGAATACCATTATTTTAAATTGAGCTGAAACATGAGAGGGTTTTTTCACAGCCTACCTGACTAAAAGGCCTCATTAATATGCAAGTCATTTCAGGTCATTATTATGCTATTCTTTTGTCTTCTTAGGTGTAAATGACCCATTATTCATGATGATTCACACCTTCACGCATACTGTGTTTCTTGACAAAAAGTGTCTTACAAAAAGTAAATCAATGTATTGTTTTATATGAACGAGTAGGCAGCATAATTTTTACATAATTCTGAAGCAAAAATTCTAGTCTACAACCTCCAATACCCAGAAGTCTTGTCAATACAGATTTAATATACTTTTTTTGGCCTTATTTCAGGGACTTGAGTTTTTTTGTTTTTTCAATAACCATGCACAAACATTATTCCTTCAAAAATACAAACATGTACATACATGTTCCTCACATATTATGGTAGCCTAGTTTGTGCTGAATACAGTGTAATGACACTTTTGTCATTTATATGTTTATGAACAACTGAAAAAAGCACAAATGTCAGGGCATGTCAAAACTTCTCCAGGCCCCAAATCAGCCTCAGACTCCAGAAGGTTAAGTGCAGCAGAAATTTTTTTGTAACCTTGCCAAGATCTGTGCCTTACCACAATGCAAAGACTGTTGTATTCTGGGGAATCCATGTGGCTTGTGATATTACTGTAAAAAGTGGACATTTTTAAATATGATAAACAGTTGTTTTTAATAAGGCTGACAGATTTGGATTTGAGTGGTACCTCGTCTTTTTATCAGTCAGTCTTAAAAGCATGGAAATCTTTTTTTAAAGTGGAGAGAGATGTTTCAGATCCCAGAAACTGGATATGACATGAACCTCTTTTTAGTAATCCTCTGATAGAAGTCAAATAACTAAGTCTGAAGAGCTTAAGATCTGTAATGGCAAAAGCACAATGTACTAAAGTATCTGATTTGAGAAATGGCAACAAATGGAAAAGTCCTGAGGAGTTGTGTTGTCTGACAGGCAACAAGACAACACTTAATGGATTTTTCTTTTGTTTAATTTTTTTTACCTTCTGCATTTAGACAACTTCATGAAATTGAGATGACTCTACAGAAAGATGATACAAAGTTAGAAAAAATTTCTGGAGCCAATGAAGACCAACCATCAACTCCACAACTAATAATGTTTGGAGAAGCATTCAAGAAAGCAATTTATGTAACGTGTGAAAGTTTTTCACTACTCCTCCCTAAAGAAAGTAAATGAATCAAAATGGACAGATCTTTTTGGGGTGGATTTTTCCCCTAAGGGATGCTGGAGGTCTCTATATAAACCTCCCATAGAGAAACAGACTGCAGGTCTCCAGTGGAGAGTTGTGCACTGGGTTATAGCTACAAACAAACATGTGGCACATTTTGATCCCACTGTGGTAAAAGGATGTTTTTTTGTAATGCTGCAGTCAATAGATCTTGTTTTTTTTTTTTTTTTTTTTTTGTTTTTTTTGCACTGTTTTAGATTAAGAAGTTTATTTTTTACTTTTTTATATATTTTTACTGTTTAGCAAAGTAATTTTTATATTTTGGTTGTTTTATATTTATGTTGCTGCAAAGAGGAAGAATATTTCTTTGATCAGTTTTCTATTGGGTGAAGCATAGATAGCAACATGATTGACAAGAAAGCGGAAATTAAAGATGAATGTTCAGTGGACCCCGAATTGACTTTTAAAGCACTAATAATTTCAAGAATTACAGCAGAATTTGTTTTTTTATAAAATGACAAATAATTTAATGGTTTTTAATGAAATTTGGGAAATTGTATATACAATTGTACATATATATATATACACAATATATATATATATATATATATATATATATATATATATACACAATATATATATATATATATATATATATATATATATATATATATATATATATATACATTTTTTATTTTTTTTATTATTATATATTTTATATATATTATTATTATTATTTTTTTTTTTTTTGAAATTGTTTTTGAAAAAGTTGAAATTGTAAAAGAAAGTTGTTATTAAAGGTGTGTAAAAAATTTGAGACTGTCTCTCTCTCTCTCTCTCTCTCTCTCTCTCTCTCTCCCCCTGTTTTCTTTAAACTAGGAGTGTCATTTTAGGTTGCAGATGTAATTAAGTTAGTTTAATCTAACTAGCACAGAATTGGATAACCATCTTATGTCTACTGTCCCACTAATTAAATTGTAATATGTATTAAAGATGCATTTGAATAACTGTTACTTGTTGTATTGTGCTTTTGTCTGTTGATTATACACAATGCACAGATTCATTTTGCCATTGATAGTGTTGCCATAGAAATGCATAATGGCACAGAGTAGAACATCCTGGTTGTCATAGTAATTTTACCAATTATGTGAACCATAAAATTTTAATTACTCAATATTTATCAATTGTTGTATAAAAGCAATATCACACTCGCAAATGCTCTGCTGGCCTGATTATTAGGAAGGACCGAAGCATAGCTATGTCGATAATCGGAAAACTATTTCTCAATATTACGCAAATAAGCGTCATACTGTGTAAAATTGGTAATTGCAAAATATCCCATTTGATAGCTGTAAAAAGCCAATTAAAAAAAGGTCCTGCCCTGTAAGATACAGATATGCAGCATGACAAATTAAAACATTTTTTTCCTGCTGCTGATTAAAACAGATTAATTTGAATGTAACCTTATATAATAAATGAACATGAACATTTTTAGCATAATTTCTTTTTAATCTGTTTTTCCTCATATCAGTCCTTCGACGGCCATGTGTTTAACACCCCTGCACCATACTGTACCACGCAGGCTTGATTTTAAATGACAGCTAATTAATGTGATTTCTCACTGCACTCCTCATTGATTATTACCTTCACAATTCTCAATATTAATAAAACTTGATCAAAAAGCAAACATTCATTATCTCCAATGTAAATTATTTTTTTTTGCAAATTATCAGACAGTTCCTAACTTACCATATTATTGAGATATGATTAGAATAACATCAGAGGAAATGAAATGAAAGGTTTATGATATTGAACAATAACTGATTCTGCAAGGGAGTCCCCAGCTTCATTCTTAACCTCCATCATGCTGGTGGAGATAAAAGCATATGTGACTCCACCATCTATTTACTGCTTAGCATTTTGACAGGAATGCAAACAGCTTGGGGGGGTGCTGTCAGTGTTCATTAGTTTGCCAGTCTTTCCTTTTAAAGTGTTATCCCTGTCTGAGGGCTCGTGTGGATGTGTTTGTTGATGGGAGACGTCCAATAACACCACGACTGAATTCCAGTCACCACTCTTAGAGTTCCCCATTATAGAGCTTAACAAATCTGGAATGTCAGAACGTTCGTTATTTCAGTGCTGGGAAGAGAAGTGTATTCTAGAAGATTCTAACATTGGTAATTGGTTTGTTGGGGAAGCTGGCTGTCACTTGTGTCTGGCTAAACAACGAAGTCGAAATCACAAGATTGCATGTGAAGAAATAGCGTTCCCACACTGTGAGGAGGTTTGAGTGTGAGTGTGACTATATTTATGAAGGTGTGAACATTTTTCTTTTTTTTTTTAAGGATGTTAAGTGCAAAGTAAAGTTTTTTGTTGGAGTAAACTTGTTTGTTATCTAATGTTTGTATAATTTAATACTTTTTCAAATATATGTAATTATTAATTAACTTTTATTTCAGACATCACACACATAATGTTTTAATACAATATATATTATAAAAGATAAACATTTTTTTATATTAATTCAATTATATATTTATTAACAAGTTTTCAGACATAACAAAAATATTTGGTCTCACTTTATATTAAGTGGCCTTAACTACTATGTACTTACATTTAAATTAATCATTTGATACAATGCATTTATTGTGTACATACATTCTTTTACATTGTACTACACCTGCATCTGTAATTAATTTCTGTAATTACATTTATAATTACACTGTTGACCCATCCCTTACACCTTACCCCTACCCTTAAACCTACCCATATCACTAAACCTGTCCCTAACCTTACCCGTATCCCACCTCAATAGCAGCAAAAGTGTTTTTCAATATGAACCCAATAAGTATACGGTACTTATTTTTTGATGTAAGTACATGGTAGTTAAGGCCACCTAATATAAAGTGGGACCAAATATTTTTCATAATAATAGATGGAAATTATACTGTAATTATTAACATTAATGAAACATTAATGACTGATTTAAAATTTTCAGCTAATACTACCAAGATTTTAACAAGTCATTCTTGCAGTTTCAACAAAACCTCATTTGTTAAAGGTGCTAAAGAGGATCTTTTCGTCGACTGAGAAACCAAAGACTGTTAGTGAGTTTTTGAAATGAGCGCATGCGTAAGAACAACCCCCTCCTTCACAGCTCATTTCAAGGGAACGCCTCCCAAAGCTCATGCACGAGTATTGAAACACGAGTGTTTGTTTACCAACGGCATTCGCAGTGTCGTGTTAGTGTATTCATTATGTCGGACTCACCGCAGGTAACTCAATCTGCAGTTGTTACTCCTGTCTCCTGACAAAAACATTGCATGCGGAGCCTGTGGAGTGTGGAAAGTTACTGGAGCGCACAGCCGCGCTCGTCTCTCACAAGGAACGTCATGGCAGTGATTGACAAGCCAGAGCCGATGATCGTGTAAACGATTGGCTGATGTTTTAAAGGCCCTACCACGTGCACATATGATGTATATTAATATTATTCCTTTCAGTGCACCTAATAAATAGTCTTTTTATTTGTAAGTAAAGACAGTTTCAAGTAATATTGCAAAAATGTATAAAACAAAACATCCTCTGTAGCACCTTTAACCAGTAAGATAATTTTACCTAGCTGTCAAGTTTAAAAAGAAAAACGGAATTCACATCCAAATGTCAGAGGGCATACATCAAAAGGGCAAGGGACTCAAAACTCTCTCTGTTCAGTGAGCCATCCTTTTTGTTGAACCAACAATGTAAACTTTAACACCATTCAGTAATGCATGATCTTTTGTGATTGTTTCCTTGTGTGATTTCATTTCTCATGCATTGTGTTTTCATGTATGTGTATGTGGAGTGAGTTTTCACTGGTAATCATAGTGAAATTGCTTGTTATTGACCTCTATGCTGCAATGCCTGGACAAAATCACAGTGACTCCTATTGACTCATTGGCCATGTCTAGAGAGGCCACAGACCCTCCATTAACCACAAATGATCAACCTGGCTGAATAATCCTATATAATACTAAACACAATGTTCAGTTCCTGAGCTGGATCACAGCATGTGTCATCATATGTTCACATTATTTACCCAACTGGTAGGCAGTTCTTATGCCAAAATAAGACCTTCTATAACAAAACTGCATTATGCTACACTGCCCGGCCAAAAACATAAAAAAATAAAGGTTGCTGTTTGGATTTAAATAGGTATGCTTAAGAGTATATGACTGGATCATTATTGCAGTGATTATTATGTTTCTAGCATGTTATATGTTTGGCAACCTTTATTTTAACCCTAACTGATGGAGTGTGTAGCTTTGCATTTCTTAAACAACCATGTAGGAAGACACATCATGGCCATATTCCAAGATGACTATTTATGGACAATACCAGGAACACTTGTGGTGTTGAGGGGTCAAAAATAAACAAAGTATAGAGCTAAAAGTTCAATACTTTATTTTGCCAACAGGTTTCGGCACACAGGCCTTTGCCACGGGGCTAAAAGGTTACAGGTGTGAGTAGGTTCCTTTAAGGGGGGGAGGGGATGCCAATATTTTTTCACCACCTTACATATATTGAAGGTTTTAGGAGCATATGTGGTGCAATGCATAATACCTGACCTTGAAGATGTCGTCTTGCATTTGTTAGAATTTAGACAATCTTCACAACTTCTAACTTGTACTTTTTGTTCTGCACGTGAGAGACACTTTTCATTATAACCGCTCTCTTTAAATTTTGATAACAGTTGACGTTTTTCAATTTCATATTCTTCGCTATTTTCACAAATACATTTTATTCTTTTAAGTTGACTTATTGGTAAACTTCTTTTTAAAGAGACAAGATGGAAACTTTGATATTTGTTGGTTTCGTATATAAAGATGAAGTGAGTTTTTTCCTCTTTTTTAAGTAGTAAGATAGTCCAAGAAAAGTAGTAAGTATGTCCAAGAAATTAGTTTTTTCCATGTTAAAAGTTAAAGAAAATTTTAAACCACCAAAATTCATGTTCAGAAATTGTAAAAATTCATGAAGAACGATAACTCCTTTCCAGAGCAGAAACACATAATCATATTTTTTTTTCCCAAGAAAAAATATGTGGTATAAAATGGTTGTTCTTTTCATATAAAACACTTTCTTCAAGTAAACCTACAAAAAGGCAAGCAAAACTGGGTGCCATTTTTGTTCCCATTGCTGTACCTGAAATTTGGAAATATGGGATATCATCAAAGAAGAAATAATTCCTTTTCAGGAAAAAAGAAGCCAATTCAATCAAAAAAGCTGTGGATGGGGTTTGATTTTTCCTTTTTATTAAGAAAATATTCTAAAGCTTCAAGTCCTTTTTTATGATCAATATTAGTATAAAGGGATTCAATATCAAGAGTACACAGGATTATATCTGATTCAAGTTGTTCAAGTTATTCCAAGATGACAAAGCCAAGATACATCAGGCTCAAATTGTGACAGAATGGTTTGAGAGCATGAAGAATCATTTTCACACATGAACTGGAACCTCTGAGACCAGACCCTTGATTTCCATCAAGAGGTGCCTTGATTTTTCAGACTGTCCTCCAAAAAAAAAAAAAAAAAAAAAAAAAAAAAACAACCCTATAGGTAATTTTTTCAAGCACCTATTACGACCTATATTTACGTTTTAAAGTCACGCACCCTCTAGCTGGTGTAAAAATAATGATAGTGTCGTGTTTCGTCTGTCATCATGAAATGACATATGACCATCATTACCAATCAAAATATGTGTTCATTTAAATACAATGTTTGGACTTTTTACACTGTTCCTTACCCACCATTTCTCCTATTTTCATTTAGCAAAACTATTTTTATTTATTTATTTATTTATATTAACGATTACACCTACCACAACCCTAAACATACTCTTAGTGATTTATAGTGCATATACACTTTATGAGCACATGCATTTCCTGGGATCGAACCCTCAATCGCATGATCACATGATTGCATATTGTTGTATATTGCAATGTTCTGCCAATTGAGCTACGCAAAACCCAAAATATGATGCAGATAAAAGGGTACAATGCATTAAAATGAAAGTGTCCTGTTGTTGAGAGGGGCGCAACTTTAGTAAACGCTCCTATGGGTCGTATTTCAGGGAAGTTACAAATGACCTATATGGGCATATTGGTTGGAGAACATGTTGTGGTTTTTGGTCAAGATCTTATATTGACAATGCAAGAGGTGAGGACTCTGTAAAGTCTCCTCCATCACATCCCAAAGACTTTCAATGAATTTAAGGTCTGGACTCAGAGGTGCCAATTCATGTGTGAAAATTAATCTTCGTGCTCTCCGAACCATTTTTTCACAATATGAGCCTGATGAATCTTGGCTTTGTCATCTTGGAATATGGCCATGATGTGTCTTCCTACATGGCTGTTTAAGAAATGAAAAGCTAATGAGAAACATATTATGCTAGAAACATAATAATCACAAAATGATCCAGACTCTTAAGCATATGCCTATTTAAATCCAATCAGTGACCTTTTTTTTTTTTTGGTCGGGCAGTGTATATTTGCTTCAGGTTGATTTGTTTTCTCTTTATGACTAAAAGAATTTCATTTTTTAAATATATATATATATATATATATATATATATATATATATATATATATATATATATATATATATAGATATATATACATATATATATAATTTTTTTCACACACACAGAACTGAAAGAAACCTAGAGCTTACAGGTGTGCAAATTAATCAAACCTTGAAAAACCATAGAAATGAACTGAAAACTAGGACAAAAAATAAAACATATGACAAACCCATGGCTCAAAACAGAAACAACCCCAGATTATCCCTTAATAATTTATTAATAACTTGAGTTATTCATAAGTTATTATTGCAAAATAAACCCAGACAGGGTGATCAGAACCTTGACCCTAAGCATAAATGTTTTGAATCACCTTGACAATGCTTTTTTTGTTGCTAAAATTACTGGCTAACTGCACATTATCCCTCTTATTATAGAGTTGCTTTCCACTGTAAAGCTGCTTTGAAACAGTCTCTATTGTATAAAGTGTTATATAAATGAAGGTGACTTGACTTGACACTATGGTCGTGTTTGATTGTTGTGCTCACATCTCGCACCATTTGCAACATCTTGTGCATTCTAAAAAATAAAAGAAATAAATAAAAGAAACTCAAGAAGTTCATCCTTTAAAAAAACACATCTCTAAACCTTGCTTCTTTCTTTTTTTCTTTTTTTTTTTTTCATTCCTCTGACCTGCATAAGGCGTTTTAACCACAAAAATCCTTTCTGTGAGAATGGCCTGTTTTTGGATTCAGTATTCTGCTTCAGGCACTTCTCTCGCCCTTCAGAATTCAGTTTGGATTCGACCAACAAAATCTGTGGCTGGTGAGGCCTATAAAAGATAATGTCATTTATTATTCTGGCAGACTAAAGGCCAACCATATGGGTCCTTCAACTTTAGTGTTTCCACACCATTTCTATAAAGAGCTATTAACCTGCTTAAAACGATACTATATCGGCTACCTTATATTTCCAGATAGAGCTTTGAGATCACTGCTTTTCAATGTTCCCTCATTTAAAGCACCTTATTTCACTGGGAAAAGGCCATGGAGTCAGACGGCCGTATCATGAATAATTGGAATAAATTTGCTTCCTTCATTTCATATTTCATGCACCATACTCCTTCGAATAACTCAGGCTGTAATTGTAATTGCAAAGTCTAATAAGGAGTAACATGGTTTAAATTAAGAAAGCCACTGACCGTGAACCTTGCAGTAATTCTTAATTCTCTTATTTAATTTCTAATAAAGCACCCTCTTGGAATTATAGAGAGCTTTCTGCTTTGATCCGATCCGCATGCCTCTCATTCTCTCTTGTAATCCTCCAGGTAAATGGGGATTTAAGCTTGTAATAACACACATTCACAAAACCCACCACAGATCTTCAGCGATCGGAAGAGACTGATGGAGATCAGAACAGCAAAACTGTTAGAGAGGTTTTTTGTTTTGTTTTGTTTTGTTTTTCCTCACATTTCTTTGTAATGGCTTATATGGTCTATAATTTTTGTACATTTAATGTAATAAATTAGCTCAAAAGAAATTATAAATATTTAGATTAACCTGATGTGGAAGAATTAATATCACAATCAACTAACTAGTTCATTAAGCGAACACTCTGTGTTAATTGTTTATTAATTCTAAGAAATTTTCACTTCTGGGGTATGGGAAATAACTTTCTTACTGTACAGTACTACTCAGAGCATGTAGCCAAAATATGCACACAACTTTACACGTGACACGTACATGACTTTAGTAACTAGACTAATCGAACATATACGCATATACATGCTAAAAAAAGATGGTTCTTTGAAGGTTCTTTACACGTAGTAACAGTTCTATTTAGAACTGCATGACCCTGAAGAACCCTTTATAAGCTGAAATGGTTCTTTGTTTTAGAGATTAAGGGTTTTTTTTCCCCCCGCCTTTTTGTTTTTCAAATCTGTAACTGTCAAAGCTACATCATTACTGGATTTCTGGAGCTCAGCCATCCAATTACAGACTGTCAACATGCTCTCAACAGGTAAATGATTCATTTCTTACAATTTTAACTGGTTTCCTACCAATCATGTCTTTGTCTTCTTTATAGTTTAACAGAACATGTAGCTTAAGTTTGAGCAGCTCTGTTCAATTAAGGATATTTCACTAAGAGATATTGATTTTATGATCCATATTGTTAGATTTTTTTAATTATTACTTTATGCATAAACATACCCAGTAACAAAACAAAGAAACAAACAAAAAAGTATTAAAACCATCCCATATTGCTTTTCCTTTTAACATTGTAAAGGGCTCACATGTCAACACACTGTAAATTTTGTTAATTTTAGCCTTCATAAAAATAATTATCTTTACATAAACAACTGGAAGAGACAGATTGTAACTCCAAACTCAATTGTATATTTCAGATGCTGTCACATCCCACAACCTCATCACCTGCAGAGAGAATTCAATAACACCAACATGATGGACTCAAAGACATTATTGAGTATAGCACTTTCAAAGCATGGATCTTTATGGAACCTTATAAAAGTGTTCTGTTTAGCACCAAAAAGGTTTCTGCTATTGTTACATTTTTCACATTTTTCTTTAAAGTGTACAGTTTAGCAAGGGAAAGAGAGCTGAAGCATAATATAGGAAAGCAAGAAGTTGTTTGAAATTCAGCAGATCAAAAGCCTTAAGCAAACCATCAGTTTCTTGGTTCTAATACACCATTCTTTAAAAGGGGTAGGGTATACTTAATGTATCAACTAATGAGACTAAGTTTGATACTTGTATGTCTCAGCCATTTGAATAGAAGTGCCCTGATGCATTTTTTTTTTTTTTGTCTCCAGTTGATCTTGAGCTGAAGTTGTCTTGATGAGAGAGAATTAGCTTGAGCCAGAGGATCTTTGATGAATGGAAAGACAAGGCCACAGCCTGGCACAAACTCAGGGATCCTTAGAAGAACTCATCTTCTAGCTCATCATTAATTCAGAATCAGCAAAGGGGAAGGAGGGGAAGGGGCCTGATCTTGTGATCAGTGATCTTTAAAAACATGAAGATGTCACACCATATGGGAAGTAAGTGAGCCAATAAGTAGTTGTACCTTCGGAGAGAAACTTTCCGATCATTTGTCTTCTAGCAGGGTGTTTTACATTTGAAATTGGATAGGGTGTTAAGAGAAGAGACTTTTAAGGTATGTATAATAGATATGTATAGATATGTAAGATATGTATAATATTTATAAATGTAACCATTTGCAAAATGTAATGTAAATGAATATAGAGGAAATTAAAATTGCAGTTCATAGATACCCAACATGCTAGATATGTGATCTTGGTTAACTACAGTGTGCCATTCTGAATCATTCCTTCGATAGCATTTGAATTAATACACAATTGAAACAATTTAAAAGAACATATGATTACACAGGAAAATACATGATACGTGAGTCAGGCAGGTCAGGCAAACTTGGTCTAGGGAACTAGGTCAATTAACAATGACAAGGAGCACAGAAACAAGGTCAAGCAAAGTAACAAAGAATCTTTGTTACTTTGACTCTTTCAATTACAGTAGATATGCCAATTCAAGCTGTCACTTTATTTTCATTTGAACAAGCCAGCAACTAAATACCTAAATGGGTATCTCATGTTGTGTCCTATTCTGACTGGATGCACACTTAGGTTGACTGGTTTAACCTCATTACCTTTGTTTAACACTAGAACCGCCGGGGGTCGCTGTATATCTAAAACCGCCATGCGGGTAAATTTTACCCACGCACATTAGACCCATTTTTATAAAGCTAAATAACATATTATTTCACTGTATTATGTCACTGTCCTCACAAAGAAGTGTTTAGAATCATGAAATGATTGTGTTTTGTCATCAACTATATTTTTTTCCTGTTGTTTTATGTTCAAGGCTTTTTTAATGCAGGTTAAACTAATCACTTTTCATAACGTTCAAGCTAAACAAGTCTGCACTGACAACAAGAATTAGAAGGAAGTAAATACATATTTGGGTGGTGTAATATTATAATTAATCATATATTAAGATAACCCATGTTATTTATATTAGCCTACTAAAATAGCCTATAGACAATAATGAACAATAATAATAATTCACCACACTGCATGTATGATGCGATGACAAATTCAAGCGCGCAGCTTCACCTTAATTATTTATATCCAAAGTTTATTGATGCTGTCTCTCTGTAACTATTCACAATCCTGTCCTGAAGAACAGTCAAATTTTTCTCCGAGGCTCTGGATCGCTGTCAGATGAGCCGTCAGATGCTGAGCCGACCCAGGACGCGTCACTGATCTCACCACCATCAAACTCTCCTCCATTCATGGCAGTTAGGGCTTCTACCTCTTCGGCATCCCTAAATCGCCGACTTTTACTCATTGTGACTTTATTTATGAAACCGATGACCACTAATTCAGTGAGTGAAAGGCGTTGCCTAGCGATGTACAATGTTTAAACATGAGGGGACGCGAAAATGACAGCGCGAAAATACAGGCATTGTATAGTGGGTAAATTTGACCCGCGCGGCGCTTATAGGTATAAATGCCCCGTTTTTTGATCTGGTTTTATCTAAACAATTTTTAACACAAAGGATTGTAAATTACACAATTTTAGTAAAAGTCAATGAGTGGGAGACTTGAATGTTTTATTGAAAACCTGCTGTTTTGAAAAACATCCACGGGTGCCCACATTCTCCACTATTAATATGTAGCAAATAAGTCCAAGGTAAATATAAATAATTAATTATAACTAATTATGATTAATTGATTATGAATATTTGGTTCAGTTAACTGATCCAAACCTGTTAATACAGCGAACACTCATTATTATTCTTATAACACTCAGAAAGATCATCTTCGTGGCAACAAGGGGTCTACAGCTTATACTAAACCTCTGTTTAGATGTTAATGTTAAATGTACGATACTTGCACAATGCCTGAGCCGTTGAAGAGCATCCGGATATGCAGTCAGAAGAAAGTCTTGATGGTTCACTAGTTCAATGGTGGTGAAGTTTCTTCAGGTTCTTCAGCATTGAATGAAGAAATGACGAACTTGCAATGCTAGTCTGACTCGGCTGTGGTCATGAGAGTCCTCTCTCCCGGCTGGGGGAAATTACAACAGGACTGGTTGAAATTTTGAGGCCCCTCAGGCTGCACGGCTGTGCACTGGGGCAAAGGTCCCATGGCGCCGCAGTCAGACCGGACATCTCCAGTCTTTTCTGGATGAACAGCAACCAGAAGAAGAAGAGGGAGGGTCACTGACATAGTGCCCTTTTAACTTCTGCAGAAATCACACCTCTCGAGTTTGGCTTGACCAATGAGAAAAGTGCCATTTTCAAGTGGCAAAGCTTTCTTTGTTTGAAAGCCGAGTCATTTGTATGATCAGAGTGGGCTGGTAATTTTGTGTCCCTTTATACTCTGATTAATATAAAAAGAATACAATGCATGCTATAAGGAGGTGATGTACATAATGTGTAAGATACTAAACCAGGATTATTTTGATATCAAGCTTGATATACTGTAGATGAGGTTACGTAAAAAAGCAGTTTAATCATTAAGCTTGCATAAAACAGTATATTATACAAAAGACTATATACAAAACAGTAATAATGCACATAATGTCTTGGGAATATGCTTGTTCACTCATAGAAATGTTTGTTTATGAATTAATGGAAATTAACAGCCGCTACACAGTAAAAAAGGATTCTTAAGTCAGATATACCATTTTAAATGGCACTTGTTAGAAAACTAACCCTGCCTCTGTTTTAATGAAGCATTTCTCAGAAGCACTAAGTATGAAATCAGTTTTCCTGCCAGGTTCACCCTTCCTCAAATAACAACATCACTCCCTGGCGTTCTAATAATGCTGTTTTATTGGTTTTACATTGCATCTTTAATGAAATTCATACATTCACAGAGCTACTGTTGGGTTAGGACTTAGACGCATGGATATATACTTATCTTATAGTCCCTGAACACACACAGACACCTTTGCATCTACAAAAAGATCTCTTTCTGTAAGTATAAATTTAGCTTTGTAGATTTGTATACATTTAAATTCACCTTGTGAAGGATGTGAACATTCACAGCTCCATGTGTTCACAGGGCTAGCTCTACTGTTACCACGGTGGAAGTGGAAGCTCTGTTACACATAATGGTAGGTTAATCTCTCAATGACTCTAAATCTGAATACTGCAACACTGCAGTTTGTCTGTTGAGTGCTATTCATTATGCATTGACTGGGTGAGATAAATTATGTAGAAGATGGAAATGTTTTACAAAACTAGTTAAATCATCAGCATGTTTTATTGATGTTTCTGAAAAGATGGCCAGAAATCCTAGTCACGCAATGAGACAGCATTTATACACTGCAGGGCTCAACGATAAGGAGGGCCCAATGCCCTGGCAACATTATTTACATTTTTATGTTATGTATTCCACATTGCTGTTGCAAATTCTCCTGATTTGTTACCAAGATAATGTCATCTTGCTGGCTAGCATAAATGAGATTTTGTTGAAACTGCAGAAATGATTTGTGATAGTCTTGGCAGCATTAGAAAGAATGTATTGAAAACCTCAACCCCATTGACATTATAGTTGTATATTATTATCATTATTATTATTATTTTTTTATAAATAAGAAAATTTAGTAAATGTGAAGGTGAAAAATGAACCTTAACATTCAATCTTTTTTTTTTTTTTTTTTTTTGTGACATAAATGCATGAAATAAAAATTAAATTATCAATGTAAATATATTCTTAGAACTTAAATTATACATGATAAAATATACTGTTTATTCCGGTATGATAATGACAAAGTTTAAAGCTGTACTGAATCTGCATTTTATTCACACAAAACCAAAGCAGCACTTAAACTGCCTCTGACACTAGAGCCTAAGGTGGGTCAGTTAACATATTTTAGTATGGTTTTTATAGGGCATTCATCTTCACAGAGAATTTGAGCCAGCAGAGAGAGCAGCCTTAAAGTCAGCATGAAATGGACAATAAACTAAAAATGATTTTAGTCTCCATCCAATCACCAACTGATGGATAGAACCAAGTTATTTCATGTTTTCCCCCCCACTTTTTCCATAATCCATTTCATCTGGATGTATGTCATACAATATGGAATTAGTTCTGTCACTATTTCCGCTGCATTTTGACTTAAACAGTAGCAGAGTGTACAGTCGCTTCTAGACCTGTTGTCCTAGGCTGCTTAAGGGTGTTTTGATTTTGCACCCCACTGCAGTTCTATCAAGAATTTGAGAATTCTAGAAAAAAAATATATATTATTATATTTCTATATATATATATATATATATATATATATATATATATATATATATATATATATATATATATATATATATATATATATATATATATATATATATATATATATATATATATATTACAGCACCTAAATCATTGATTTGAGGTTCTGGCCCATGATCTTGACATGCTTTATTGGCAGATTGCAGATTTTGTTTGCTTAAGGGTATGTTACCTTGTCCGTGTGCTCGATCAGTTCAGGGAGCTACTAAAATGAATTTGAAATGCGTGGAAATGGATGCATCCAGTGCTTCAACCATAAAACCAGATTACAATAACAGAAACTGAAACAGTTTCTTAAGGCCAATTCACACTGGACCGACAGACGCTGACTAAAGGCAACAGACACGTTTGTCGAGTTTTGTCAGATCAGTATATTACCCCTGTCTGCATCTGTTGGCATTGGTTAGCCGTTGTTTTTGTGAATGAACATGTTGAATCTGCTTTTGCACTTTAATCTGGTGACTGTTACCATTGGTCTGAGTCTGTTTGTACAGTGTGAATTAGCCTTTAGACAAAGCTCATTCTGTCACTTCGCACACACAAAAACAACAAATGATTTATCAAATGTGACCCTGGACCACAAAACCAGTCATAAGTAGCATGGGTATATTTGTAGCTGGGTACATTGTACGGGTCAAAATGATTGATTTTTCTTTTATGCCAAAAATCAATAGGAGTAGTAAAGATCATGTTGCATGAAGATATTTTGTAAATTTCCTACCATAAATATATAAAAAATGTATTTTTGTGAGTGGATATGCACTGCTAAGGACTTCATTTGGACAACTTCAAAATCAATTTTCTCAATATTTTGATGTTTTTGCACCCTCAGATTCCAGATTTTCAAATAGTTGTCAAATATTGTCCTAATAAACTATATATCAATGGAAAGCTTATTTATTCAGCTTTCAGATGATGTATGAATCTCAATTAAAACCATTTTAACCATTATGACTGGTTTTGTGGTCCAGGGTCACAATTATATTAATCTCTGAATGAGCTATCTATTTTCAACATACTCTCATTAAAATTTGTATGTATTGTATGATGTGGCAAAAGGATGTCGTTCTCATTCTCAATCTCATTCATATGATCTGCTCACATCTCTCTGAGAATTAGGTTTAGGCATGGGGTTAGGAGTTGGCCTTCATGGTTATGTTTTGGAGTCAGAGTCATGGAGTCAGATCATACAAATTCATACAGAAACACAATTGCGTACAATAAAAAATTCCCATGAGATTAGGTTGCTATATCAGAAGGCATCTCTTTTTAAGAATCTTAAAAAATCATATGTCTGAATGCTTATATAACTACAGCTATTCGTGTAAGTGTTGTGATGGTACCAGGAACAAAATGATAAACTTTTAAAGGTATAGTTCACCTGTATGACTTTCTTCTCTGGAACCTTTTTTTTTTTTTTTGGTGTGTGCATAAGATGGATGTCAATGGTCAACAAATTTGATTACCAACATTTTTCAAAATCTCTTCTTTTATGTTCTGCAGAAGAACAAAAATCATACAGGTTTTGAACAACATGAGGGTGAGTAAATGATGACAGAATTTTCATTTTTTGGGTGAACTATCCCTTCAACTGTCATGCTAGAAAGGGTCCAGACTGAAGTAATTTATTATCATGTCTGCCAAAAGACCTTCATTGCGAGTTTGGCAGTGCAGCTTTAGAACTGCAGATAGACATAATTTTCACATTTAAGTGCTTATGAAATACAAACAAAAATGTTGTTGAGCCAAATCTCAGATCTACTGAGGCTTGGATTGTTCTGTACAAATAACAATTACTTGACTTTATATGTCCATTCCACAGAATTTCTAAAGTCTCAGTTTTGGCCTAGCAATGGGTTGTCTGGACTGTTAAATGCAACAGGTTTGTCTTGCCAAAAAGAAAAAAAAAAGAAGAAAAAAGCATCTGTTATTTTACTCTAGAGCCAATATCTTGGTAATTGAAAAAAATCGAATTACCACACCTTATTTGATCTTGTTTTTCCCCCCTTATCAGTCTAATGTCTTTTGGCACCAATAAATGCAATGATGCTGCAATAAAGATGATGTTGTAGAGTTCTATGAGATCCACTAGGGTGAAAGTGACCGTGTGAAGCTGAGGCATTAGAGGTGGGAACTTGGCAAGATGATAATTGCTGTTAAAGTGGGGTCAACCACCAAAGGGACTAGCCGCCTCAATTACAATCTATTATGTCCTCTGAAGTAAGCTCAGTAGATAAGCAGCTCTTGTCTGTGAGGACAGGGAAAGCCTTGAAATTGGAAATTGTGGTAAACATGACACGGCTACGCTGTGGCTGACAGAGAAGGGCCATTACACGGTTACTTTCATGTTGTTGTCATGAAGAACATACCCCCATCATGCAGACATTTAGTCCAGTTTCGATACATAAGAACTGATGCTTGCGATAATGCCTTTTGTGTTTACATGTCTGTGTCGTGTGTACGTGTTTGTTTGTGTGAGCAAACATTTTGTCACAAGCCCTATCCACTTAATACCACAGGCACCGAACTCAAAAGGGATGCAAGCGTAAATTAGCCTGGTTAGAGTTTTTATCTTCAGGCACTTTGATCTGACATTTTCTTGGGCGGTGACTTCCTTCACATCTCAATAATATGCTAATTACACAGCACTGTTGAAATTTGTTTGTTAGGAATATTAATCTGCTTGAGCATGTTTTCACAAGTTTTAATAAAACCTGTGCTCGGAATGTAGATGTCCCTGAATTCCCTCCACACTCATACACTGGTGCGTCTGCAGTTGTAATATCATATCACAATCAGTGGCATGAAATTAAGTACATATCATATGCTCCTCATGCACATGTGTTATACATGTACAGTGAGGTCCAAAATACTGAAACCACCAACCCAAGCTCCTGAGAGAAAGTGACTATTTACAGGGTGATCCTTTCCAATGAATTCATAAGATGGAAAATGAATCGTTGAGAAAATGTAAAAATTCAATGCAACATGATGCATTGAGATTTTTATAGATATCAAAAATTGTCCAATACTTTGTATCAATTCTTTGTTGTCACTTTGAGTTTGTTTGTTTACTAAATGTCTCATAAATGTCTCCAGTAAATTCATCAAGGCAATTACAGATTTGTTGTCCGGCAATTTTTCAATTGTAGTAACACAACAAATTGATCTGTAATTTTGGTAGCTGTCTTCATAGTTTTATAGGACACTCAATATGTGAAGTAAACTATGCTGCTTGTTTCTGGAGGTGCATTCACCTTACAAAGCAAAAATATTTCTGATATAGTTGCACATATATTTATTTGACACACATCACATGAACAGCGACAATGAACAAATATTGAAAAAGTCATTATGTCATTATTGTTATTTATTTGTTGTGATGTTAAGAGCTCATATGGTAAGACTTTATTTCGATAGTCTACATTAGACATTCTACGAACTTTTAACATTTCAGAAATGTTATACTATGTTTGATTAGTTGGGTCGACATTTGGGGGAATTCTGTTGGTGTAACAGGTTTTTATGTATTTTTTAAACAATTTACTTAATAATTGTATTTACAATTTCTTAGTAACTGGAAAATATATAGTTGATTTTTATTTTTTACACAGTGTATGGAAATGTAAAGGTCAGTGTTGGGGAAAGTTACTTTTAAAAGTAATGCTTTGCAATACTGCGTTGGGAAAGTAATGTGTTACATTTACTTTTTCTCGCCTGGGCTGGGCTTGCTTGTTTTTTTAATAATAACAAAATAGTTATATTTTAGGCAAATGTTAAGGTCCTTTCATACCAAAAGTGAAATGAATAAACCTCAGGCTGAAGGAAATGCATATTTACGCCTGTACAGTAGAGGGCGCAGCTCAAACAAACCTTTCAGGTAAGCTGCCATTCTGGATCAAAGAAGAATAGGATACATGATAAATCTACGGTGCGTTCCAAACGGGATATATCGCCCTCCGAAGGGCACTTCGGAGTGAAAATAATCATGGCCGCCATATTGAAGGGTCGTTCCAAACCGAAGTGCTCAAAACTGGCCACTTCAAAGGGCCCTTCGGAATGAAGGATTTCGAAGGGAACAACTCATGGATACTTCGGGCCCCCATGATCCTTTGCACAAGGAAGTCTGACGTCACAGAATGGGTACAGGAGGCTCAGAGATCGATTTTAACTATAAAGGTATGTATAATATTTTTATGTACTACTGTAATATTTATACGAGTTAGATTTGGTACAAAATCATTATGGTCAAAACGACATTGTACTTCAACAAAAAAACTTTACAGCTCCCTTTATCAGTCCATTCAAATGTTTAAAATACATATATACAATATAGCCTACATGCCATAAACCTAAAATAAATAAATAAATAAACTAACGTTAAATAAAGGGTGCAGCTTGCACTACTCCTCCTTGATTGTCTCGTTAAGATGACGCAGAAGTGCGTTCCAAAAAAAGAGTTTTTTTGACCCCTACATCCTTCATCCCTTCGAAGCTCTCACTCCGGAGGGTAAACCCTTTGAAGGGATTAGGGCATAGGGATGAGCCCTTCCGAATGGAACGCAGGGCTAATCTAAAGTCATTTTTGCTTATTAGTATGGTTGAATCGGATAATTTAATGTCAGCAGCAAAGACATTGGTTAATAAAGTGATATTAAATACATAAAGTACATTAATTATTACAGATTTGCGTAAAATTCTGAGATTGCATTTCACTGTTTTTATTCATTTTATCATATTCATATTCATCGCGCAAATGATATTGAATGAGACTATAAAAAAATATTGTCGGTGGAAATAGCCATCAATTCACCAAAACGTGGCATACGACTTGCTGTGAAAGTGTGTTGGATTCCACATTTAAAATTGGGAAATAAATTAAAGGTTTTAGGATAAAAAAAAAGACAAAATTAATTAAAAAATATTTAAAAATCTGCACAAATTTTAGGCTATATTGTGAGACTGACCACATATTTCCTTTTGTAGTTATATCATTGCATAAAAGTCATTGCATCATTTATAATACAATTTATATATAAATATAATTTGAAATGTAAAAGAAAATGCACAATATAAGCATTTCTGCTAGTGATCTCAGACTTTTGAATACCATTACAAATTGCTTGTAAATAGTAAATGAGATTTGCATTAGCTAATCAGGACTTATATTGGTTGTCTTTTACAGGCTCAAGGCCACGTGGTCATGTGTGATCCTCTCGATCGATATCTGGATTCAAAGCAGGTGATACACACTTCCTCATTTGAAGAGCTCAATTTACACACCATTGTAAACCACTATGAAAAGTCAAATCCAAACCTGAGTTTTGATATGAAGAGAGAGAAAGAAGTGAAAGAAGCAGAAGATGAGCAATGATGAGCAATGATGGATAGAAAGATGAAATCTGTGACGTTTGGAATTGGACCGAGACAGGCTAAGAATCAGTGAGAGATGGAGATGTGGAGAAAAATAGAATGGAGTGATGGAAGATGCAGGGCGTCCTCTTTCCTCTCATCACGCTTGTGTGCACTAAGTGGTGAGTGAGCTGTAGGCAGCAGGCAGAGGGTCTGGAGGGAACACTTGGCATGCTAGTGGCCTCAACTCCCCTCCACTCAGCTAGGTAACACTCTCTCTCTCTCCATTTCTCTCTCTTTCTCTATCCTCCATTCCGTCCCTGCAGGGAACATACGACGATCAAAACAGCAGCAAACAAAAGTCTACACTCACAGCCCAGTCAGCCACAACAGGGCAAAACAAACACTGGACAGACTCAGTCACGCACACACAAACGCACACACTCATACACATGGATAAATGCCCACACCACTCAAACTGACATCTAGGTAGGTAAAGAAATGCAAACATTTTGCAAGCATTACATAAGCACACTAATGCAGCCATAAACGCATTAGGTTGCTAAAAGCATCTGTTAAATTAATAAATGTAGATTACACTCTTAAAAATTAAAACGTCCTTAAAAGGATTAGGGTTTTTTTTTTTTTTCAGCTCCTTATAGGTTTAGCAAAGACCTCACATTGTTGTTTACCATATAAATAAAAAATATGTATTTAAATGATGGATGGATGGATGTGCAGCATTTATTAGATCAAAGTCAAAAAAAAAAGAAAAAAGAAAAAAAGAACAGGCGATATTCAGACCAGGGGTGCGTTTCCCAAAGCGAACTATGGTAGCAAGTTCCGTCGTTACCAATACAGTTCAATGGGACTTGCGACCATGGTTCACCAACGATGCTTTCGGGAAACTCACCCCAGGATGGGCAAACACAACAGAACTGGGGTCAGCGACAGGCAAAGAGTAGATAAGCAATCCAAAAAAGAGAACAGGCAGTGGTCTAAAGGCAGGCAAAAAAGGTCAAAACTGGAACAGGCAGAGAAACAAAATGCAGGAAAGCTCAGAATTGGAGCAGTCGCAAACAAGACTTCTGTCACGGATTGCATTTCCTCCAACATCCTCCCTGGCATCTAAGCAAGCACACATGGACCTCATCTAGCCCTCATTACCAGCACTATATGAGCACACACACTACCTCAGTACCACATCTGATGCTACAGAATACTTACCTGCTTTATGTTCCTGGCTACTGCTGTTACCTCATCCAAGTCAATCGCCAGTCATCATGTCATCTTCCAGTTTTCACATCATCCAAGTCATCTTCCAGTCATTCCTCGTCTCAGCGTAATTTCCTCATGTTTGCTTTAATGTTTCTGTAAGACAAAGACTCAGTTAACAATTACAATTTAACAATACAAGTCTATCTCATCTGTTATCGATCTCAAGTAACATTACTTACCTGTTTATTCACTGTGTAGCATCTGGACCAATCAGACACACAATTATTCATTTTATTTAATGAATAATCCAGAAAACTCATTCTCCCAACAAAGATGAGTTGTGACTCTTACTTAATTCTTGTTGAGAAGCACAAATAAACCCTTTTAATCCTATATATTCTATATATAACCACTTGAGAAATGTATAAACATGTATCCAATTTTACCCTCTCATGATTTATCTTTTATAGGGTTTGGCCTATGTATTAATTTCCTCTTTTGAATTATTTTGTATTATGTTTCAGAGTTGCATACTACGGCTAAGTAAAATCACATGGATAGCATGTTTGGTCTCTATGGACTCCAGTCTTCATTCTCGATTTGTTAATTTACATAACATTTTGCTAACTCTTTGACACAAGTATTAAAATAACCTAGAAGGTTCTTCTCTCGTACATCCAGTCTAATGTCTTATGCTATCTTGCTAGAGAAGTTCCCTCGTAAAAAAGTTCCCTCCGAAGGAACGATTCCTTATTGGATCAGTCATCTCCAGAGAGTGTGACATCTTCAATTCAATTTTTATTTTATTATCTCCCTCAGGAGAAATTTGTCTTAAGCAATCAATCAAGACAGCAGATCAAACATACAACAATCAACTTAAACTTTAACATACTGTTACGTTTTTGATCTGTTTTCGTGTTTTTCCCTGTCTTCTGTTTCATTGTCAGTTTTCTAGTTTGTTAATTGTTTCAGTTCTCTTTTGCCAGTCTGTTTGTCTCCTAGGTTACTGATTTGATTAGTGTCTTCAGTTCAAGTGTGTCTTGTTAATTAGTCTCGTTAACTCCTCAGTTCACTGTGTATATATGCCCTTAGTTTCAGTCTGTCCTTTGTCTAACTATGTCTTACGTTACACTGTGTTTGTAGTTCAAAGTAAAATCCACAGAGTTAAATCAACTCTGCTCAGATAACATTTGGTCCCTCTCTGAATAGTGTTAAAATTACACTGAAGCAGAGTTAAAGTTAATGAGATAATTAAGCTATTAATTCAGGGATGATTTCAATTAAATGGTTTTGGCTGAAGTCACTTGTAGTTCTTGTGTTTCTCTTTTCTTCAGTTATTCTGCTTGTTAACAGCAGGTGTTCATCATTAATCTTCAATCATCCCTGAATTAATAGCTTAACTATCTCATTAACTTTAACTTTGCTTCAGTGTTATTTTAACACTATTCAGAGAGGGACCAAATGTTATCTGAGCAGAGTTGATTTAACTCTGTGGATTTTCATGATTATTTTCCATGATCCTTCTTACTAGCACTCCATTAAACTTTATTGAATGTATCTTCTTTGTCGTGCATTGAGTACTGCAAACCAGCCCGTGACACATACATCTCCCACTGCACAGTAGTAAATATTACGTTACCCATCACCTTACCCTCGCCCACACAATATCATCACTTATTGTTCAATAACTTAATTGAAAATGGAATCAAAGAAAATTTGTACCTATTTTACTTACACGTTGGTACCGTATATCTCCTGCCCGAGGGCATCAACTCATACTCCTTATGGAGAATATGTCTTGGGTCACCAATAACTTTAAGGCTCTGCTTCTTTACAGACCTCTCAAAAATATCCTGAAGAGAAGATGGGGGCAACATACCAATTATTTTTCCAGCTCTTCTAACTACATTTTGATTTTAACAGACAGATTACCAAACCATATTGTAAAACCATAACATATTTTAGATTCAGTAGCTGATCTGTAAAACAATAACATGATAGTTTTATCCACAAGCCTTCACAAAAATTGCAAGGGCTGACTAGCTTGTGTACAAATATACTCCACTTGCCGAGCCCACTGCAGCCGAGAATCAAAGTAAATGCCTAAATACTTACATGTTTTACACCTGTTGAACTTCCTCCTCATAAACTGAAATTGGGCTATGATCACCCACAAGCCTTGGGTCAAAGATCATTTCTTTACTTTTTTATAACATCAAGTTATGTTCCTTACCAGTTGATCCAAAATGAGCGGGTGCCTGCGGTCATCCAAAAATATTTTTAATGATATTCGGGTCGCGGCCGGTCGGGTCGTTTGAAATAAAGATGCCAATTAAACCTTTGTAATTTTCAGTTTTACTTAATAAAGGTTTCAGTTTTACTTTCATGGGTATTTGTGAACATTTATTTATGGTTATTGTAGCCTCAGTCTTTGGCTTAGCCTACCTGTTTTTGTTTGTCTAAAATGCGTTAATAAATACTTTATTAACATATTCTATCCCTGCATTTTGTGCTTGTGAGAGCTTCAATTGGGCATTCACGTGGCGAAATAGCCAAGCCTACTAATACAAGTGAGAAATCCTTATTTACCTTTTGAATGTTGAGCGTTATTAACTTTTGAATAAATGCTGACGCGGGACAAAATGCCCGATTTCCCAACACGTTGAACTGAGCAATGAAATTGTACAATTTTAATAGGCTACGTTACTTTTAAACGCATATAGCTCAGTAATGTCAGTTTTATGTATTTTCTAAGAGGGGGCGGATTTTTGTTGGGAAAGTCGGGGGAGAGACGCGCACTTTGATTAGACTGGATAAACACATGCAGCATCTTAATTGTTAAGAAAATGAAACGAAATAAATGAATAAATCAAGCCTTTATTACATAACACTACAACATTCAGAAAAAGATTGGTTTGCGCTCCTAAGGGCTTTCACACTTTTCCAAAAGTGGGCCTTCTCTCAGTTGACCTGCTGATTAGGCTAATTCTTTAAGCAGGGTCGAAACATAAACATCGCATTCATCAGTAATATGCATCTGACAGCTGAAATGGAAAATGATGGGCCGCCTCAAGAACTGCCTGCTCTCGCCGCTGCACCTCTGAGGGCACCACGTCAGGTCCTGAAATATTTCTCTCCTCCACAGGCCGGATATTATTGGCCAGGGAGGCTGATGGGGGGTTCTTACGTCTATGGCCCAATGACGCTACAATGACCATTTACTGCTTTTTAAAAAATGCGGGTCAGGAAGCGGGTCGGGTACAATATTTTCTTCTTTTTTTTTGCGGTCAGAGTTGCGGGCGGGTTAGTTGAAAACGTCGGTCGGGTGCGGGTTGTTTATACATTGACCCGCGCATCACTGTTCCTTACACCACTGCACTACACCACCTGTATTTTTTTGTCAACAAACTTAGTATGGCTGGAGTATCTTCACACTTTAAAAATCACTGATCACAAGATCACAGGGGTTCCTTTACTGAGAAAACTCTGATGTGAAGATGATGCTGAACTAGAAGACGTCTGAAGACCCCCAAGCTTGTGCCAGGCTGCGGCCTTGTTTTTCTGTTCACCAAAGATCCTCCAAATCCAACTGGTTCTCTCTCATCAAGACAACATCAGCAAAGATCAACAGGATCTTTTAAAGAAGAGCAGTTAGACCTAAACTGATGGTTTGCTCAAACAACGCTATAATTTCTTGTTTTCTTGTATTCTGCTTCAGCTCTCTCTTTCCATTGGTAAACTGTATCCATGAATGTGTGTGGATGTTAGAGTAGTTTAAATGTTTAGTTAATAAAGTCTTGTTCACGTCCCACGTAAAGTTGTCCATGTTTCATGCTCATATACTGGAGTCCTAATCATGCAGATTTTGACTACATGCTCAGAGTAGTACTGTGCAGTAAGAATATTATTTCCCATAACCTGAAAAAATTTCTTAGAATTAATAAACAATTAACCAAGAGTTCACAGGACCAACAGGTTAATTTATTGTAATATTAATTTTACTACTTATACTTCAACGAGTGCTAGACATCACTGCCGCTGTCAGAGCGCAATCAGACCTCACTAAGCGAACGCTGAACGCAGTTGGACATAGTGGTGTATTAGAGGTAAAAAATGATATAAATATCATAAATACTGTTCGGTTTCTCGCACAAACGGATCGTTTTGTGTCTTAGGACATCAATGTGTCGTCACGAGCCGCAGGTTTTAATTTGGACTTGTCTATGCAAGTTTTATTTACTCTTATAGTAGAAGTTCCCATCCATTTGACTGACAGATGGCAATTTTTAATTTTTTTCTAATCAGTTATGTACATTAGGGTTTTATGTTAAATCTAATGTTGTTAAATTAATGTTTATTGCATTTTTAAAATGTCATGCCTGTTACCATGATGGTGTTTAGTGTGTGTGTGAATGACACTGTGTGCACCTTCTATATATTAGTATTATCCTCCTCAGCTTGTGGAAAAGCTGCTTGTGATGAACTTTGATTCATCATGTGACTCTTATCACCACTGTGTTTGGTGACTGTCAGTGTATTATAAAGGTACAAAACAGATATTAGTACTTCATTAGGTTGGTAAATTAACATTATATCAGTTAATGAAATATTTTACCGTAAATTTAACAGATTTTTTTTTTTTTACGTTGCTACTGTATTTTTTACGGTAAAGTTCTGGCAACCACAGCTGCCGTTTTTTTACCATAAATTTTACTGGGATTTTTTTTTTTTACAGTGTATCCCTTTAACTCAAACTCTCCCTCCATCTAGCTTTAAAATGAATTATGAATTAAAGTATTTGCTGGGTCACATTACCATAACTCAGGGATGGACGACAACGGTCCTGGAGGGCCAGTGTCCAGCAGAGTTTTGCTCCAACCTTAATCAAACACACCTGAACCAGGTAATCAAGGTCTTTAGGATAAGTAGAAAGTTATAGGCAAGTGAGTTTTTATCAGGGACCGGAGTTGTCCATCCCTGCCATAAATGATAAAATTACTTCCTTGAAATGATCGTCACATAGCCTTCGCTAACAGCCTTCGAGAAGGGATTCAGTTGTTCACTTTTGTTTTGGAACACCCCTACAAATGGCATCCCCTTCTCAAAGTGCCCTTCAAGGGTGCAAAAATGCAGTTTGGAATTTGCCCCTAGAACCAGGCAGAGTTCAGAATTCGGGTGATAGAGATCAGGTGAAGTGGATAGGAGAGGCAGGAGACTCAGCGGGTGTGACTGAGTGGGTTGAGTTGAGTGTAATGTTGTAGTTCTTTTAAGTTTTTTCCCCTTGATTAGTCTACCGAGGTGAGTCTTGTTACTTTGTCATCTTGTTATGCTTGTTTGCCCCTGTGGTCAGTCGATGTTTGATGTTACTAGCATTGACATGCTCTCTGGTGTTCCTTGTATTTCCCTGCTTTGGATTTGTTTCTCTTTGCTTGTTAATGTTCTCACTGCACAAAGATAAACTATATATAAACTGAGGTATTGTGTTTATGTGTAAATGTGTATATTATGTGTACGATTATGCTTCATGCCTTTTTTCTAGCAAGTTTTATTACTTAATAGAGTGAAAATTAATTACATATTGGAAAGGTATTAATGTGGAGTTACAACGGTGTTGAGAAGTGTTTTCAGTAACACTTTGCAGTGTCTTCAAATAAAGTGTAAATTATTATGGTTAGTGCAGTTTCTTATTTGGTAGCTTTTTTTTTTTTTTTTTAAGGCTGTTTTTGATTAGAATATTTAAGAAATGTACATCAGTACATGGTTTTGTGAAGAACTAGAGATTAAAAAGCTATTTCTGCACCTTAAAATATGGCATGAAAAATGGCATCTGTGTTTTTGGTTCTAACTTGAACCTTTAAATTTAAGAGTAATTGGAAACAAACACACATTCACAAGAGACAAACACTTTTTTAATGTCAGACTCCATCAGAAGAGGGTAATAGCATTAGCATTAGTATGCTGCTTCTAATTAATTCTCATAAATCATCATTGATGTTCTGTTCAGACATTGACTAAAACTGCTAAAAAATAAATAAATAAAATTGCTCTGCACTGTGCCCTGTCTGAAAGAGCTCTAACACAATCTAAACTCATACAAAGATTAAATGTTAAAGGCTTCTTTCATTTCATAGGCCTATATTTCAAAGATTTCAAAGTACCCACCATTTATTTAACATTACAGCCAGACATCAACACAAATTTGATTAGAAGACGAGTAGAACATGGGGGACAAAATTAAATGTTACATTTGACACAAGTGAAGCCCTTTTTTATTTCATTTTATTTGATTTGGGCTCACTTATACCATCTGCTGTGTCAGTCCTTACTGCATGGCCTGCAACATCATTTCAGCATTATCTTCTTTAATGGCTTTCATAAATTGTGTTCTGGCTGTTTAGTTATTACTATCGCTGTGACATTTACAGTACATGCAGATTACTTTCAACATAGTATAGCAGATGAACAACTCTGATGTTAATGGCTGGAGACAATATTTGATTCTGTATTAGATAAATTTATCATCCATTCCTGGCAGTGTCTGAATATCATAATAAAACCCAAGTGCAAACCAGTTTGGGGAAAATGTTATAACAATGTAATAACAGCAGTCATTAAAAACTTGTATCTCATATTCCTCATCTAATTTGAGATGTGTTTGTATTAATATGTCTCACAGTACAAATGTAAATATAATGTGTTGCACAAAAGTATCTCATTTAAATATCTCTGTGTAACAATATCTCTGTGTTTCCTTGAAATCACACAATGATTAACTTAAACAAATATGTACATTTAATAATCTGTTTGTATCAACATTCATAGATCCATATCTTAGTGTATACATAAAATAAATACAGGTTTTTGACTTACTTTAATGGCTTTTGTGAATAAAAATGTAAATAATTAAATGGTAATTGATACAATATACTTTTTGTGTGCATACTTTCTACCAATACATTAAATATAAAGTGAGGCCCACCTTTTTATATACCTGCTCTCAGTAGCTTGCTATTCTCCTTACAATAATATTACTTTGTTCTTATTGTTGAATTTTACCTTCAACTGTTGCAGTCTTTATGAATAATGTTTTAACTAGTGGCACACCTCTTCGTTTTTAGTTTCAGTTTAGGATAACTTTGACAACTTTGACAAAACAACTCCAATTAAATATGTACTGTTAAATTCTAATTAAAACACAAGGCAGTGCCAACACTCTTTAGAGTACTGGCATGTGCAAATTCGGTAGCAACTTTTCTCCAGAAAGTGAGAGAGTAAGCATACTAACTACTCTTAAGAAGAACAGATGCAATGTTTTGACAGTGTTCTCACAAGGACACTAGTAGAAAATGTGAAGCGCAAAGTGAAAGTTCTGCTGCCTACTTTGCTACATTCACATGTTTGTTGTCTTAGTTTGTTAAATGAACATGGAGAGTGGGGTACTAAAGTCTGAGACTTTCAACATCTGGGATTCAACATATTTTCACTTGAAAATAAACAACTTAAAATTATTAAGCAATAGGGGACACGGGAGATTGTATAAGACATTCATATTATTGTCATTAGTTATGTTATGACATGATATGTCAGTGTTTTTTATGTTTATGTGTTTGTTTATAGGTCTTTATAGGTAACAATTTTTCTATTATTATTATTAAAAGACTACATTAACAGGAGTCTGCTCTATAGTCTAGACTGTAGTCTCTCTCTCTGTCTTGCCACATTCTCAGTGAGACAGATGGGATTGTGGGAGGGGGTGTTGACAATGTGAGGGACATAAATAGTAATTATTATAATAACAAACTCAATCAGGTTTAGAAAACTTTTTTAAGTTCTTGAAGTCTGTAGTCTGGTCCAGACTCTAATGAAAACAGGCACTAGCCTTCAGCTATTGATGACATGTCTTTGAATTGAACCTCATTGGTCACCCTGGCAAGACTTCAGTGACCCATATAAATACAGAGAGGAGAAAGGTTCCTTCTTATGGTAATGAGCTTTTCAGTATGAGAAGTGGAGGAGGTTACAATCAGCATGCAAAAGGTGCTCAGGAAGAAAACTGACACACATAGACACACAAACAGGTTCTTTTTTCTAATTATCGCATATATACATGTCTTTCTGCAATTATAGGCACTTTTGGCCTTGTGGACTTAATAAACTATTAAGACTCCCAGTAGTTTTTATTATTATTATTACTATTATATGTCCAGCTGTCATAGCATCAGTACAAAATTGTGATTTTTGTAATTGTTTGTCATTATAGAAATTAAGCCACAACAGAGTAACAGTAGCAATGTGTGTAAAAATAGATAATTGCATTTGAAAAAGTGGCAAAAAATAATGGAATGAAAATGATGTGGAAAATGTTTTAAGACAATTTTAATGTTTTCACATAATACAAAAGAAAGTTTTTTTTCTTTTTCGGATGAAAATCTACACCCCTGGACAGTATTCAGTTTTGAAGAAATCCACATTCTCTCTGCCTCTATACCAACACATATATATAAATTTTTTTCTCCACCAATAGTCTTTTCACAGGAATAAATCTGGGATACACACAGCCGTGCTCCTCTCAGGTTTTGAAGCTTGTAAATCGGATTTCCACTGTGTGACGTGACATTGATCTGTGAGTCATTTCAGTTTATAACTTATGATAAAACTGTGGATCGGAGCCTGCATTGATTGTAAGCTTTTAACGCCATGCTGTTCTCTCTCTCTGGGAGGGAGAAGAAAGACATTGTCAAAATCCACTTTCACACTCTCAAACTATAAGTGTGTGTTTATGTAATCTCCTGCTAAAGCATCTATCCATCTGTTTTACCGATAGACGAATAGATTGCGCTTTGCAGCTTTTATTCTTTACAGTAAATAACCTTTTTGACGTCCACCGAGACTGTGCTATGGAGCTTGAAGCCAGCAAATTATGTACTATATTTTAAATGAGAGCAAATAATAATGTCTTTGTACAGCATCTTGTGTTTGGACGTAACGCCACACTGACTATAATGAAACCCTTTGGAAAGAAAGAAAGAGACTTCAGCCATTAGTGTGAATGCTCTGAGCCCAATACAACTGCTGGTTAAAGTGATGACAGCTTTTACAGGAAGTTGTTGACATCTTGCTGCGGTCACCTTCAGCATTGCCCAGCAGACTCAGCGGTAGCTGTCTCGCCCTCAAACACGGCAATATAGGGTAAATACTGAGCTTCAGTGATCCGTAAACTCATTAAGGACCTTTTAATTAAACGTCAGGTCATCAGCATGCAAGACACTGAGATCAAGCCTGCAGAAAGCCTTGGATGTCTCACACAAAGGAGAACTTTGAAGTATATAATGAAGGTGTTAATCAGAAAGGATGGATCTAATTGTGAGCCTTACCCTTCTCACACTGTAAGAAACGTCCTTGGTTCATCTTCGGGCTATTGGGACATACTTCAGGCATCATAAGAACCTCATGGTCAGGCTAAAGCTATCCCTTTGTCTGAGATAAAAAGAAGAACTTATTGTGGACTTGGAAAAGTGGAGAATTGCTGAGTAGCTCAAGGGATTAGGTTCAGATTTTTCAGAAAGTTTTTGGACTGAAAGAATCTGGTGGATATACATAATATTTAACAATCTTAAAGGGTTAGTTCATCTAAAATGAAATTATCCCATGATTTACTTACCTTCAAGCCATCCTAGGTGTATATGACTATCTTCTTTCAGATGAACACAATCTGAGATATATTTGAAAATATCCTGGCTCTCCAAAGATTTATAATTGTAGTGAATGGGGGTGTGTATTGAAGTCCAAAATAAATGCATCCATCCATCATAAAAAAATAATCCATATGGCTCCAGGGGGTTAATAAAGGCCTTCTGAAATGAAGCAATGGGTTTTCGTAAGAAAAATATCCATATTTAAAGGTGCCCTAGAATAAAAAATTGAATTTACCATACATTGAGTCTCAAACTCCATTGTTTCCTCCTTCTTATATAAATCTCATTTGTTTAAAAGACCTCAGAGGAACAGGCGAATCTCAACATAACACTGACTGTTACATAACAGTCGTGATCATTAATTTGTATGACCCCAATATTTGCATTGTTTCGTTAGCATGTTGCTAATGTACTGTTAAATGTGGTTAAAGTTACCATCGTTTCTTACTGTATTCACGGAGACAAGAGCCGTCGCTGTTTTCATTTTTAAACACTTGCAGTCTGTATAATTCATAAACACAACTTCATTCTTTATAAATCTCTCCAACAGTGCGTAATGTTAGCCCATTAGCCACAGAGCACTATCAAACTCATTCAGAATCAACTGTAAACATCCAAATAAATACTATACTCACAGGAATCGATGCATGCATGCAGCATGAATGACGAACATCTTGTAAAGTCCATTTGAGGGTTATATTAGCTGTGTGAACTTTGTTTATGCACTGTATAATTGCACTTATATTCGAGAGCTCGGGAGGGCAGGGAGCGAGAGATTTAAAGGGGCCGCGCAGCCTGAATCAGTTAATGATGCCCCAAAATAGGCAGTTAAAAAAATTTATTTAAAAAAAATCTATGGGGTATTTTGAGCTGAAACTTCACAGACACATTCAGGGGACACCTTAGACTTATATTACATCTTTTGAAAAGACGTTGTACGGCACCTTTAATACTTCATAAAGTAAAATAACTAGCTTCCTGCAGATGGCCGTCTGCATCGATTCATCAATTTTTAGAGGATAGAGCAAAACAAAACACTGGTCAAAAATGAGAAAATGTCTAAAATGAGACATTTTAAAGAAAAATTTAGGAGGATTTCGACATAAGAGAAGAGGAGCTTCAGTTTGTTGCACAGCCCTATTTGTTTGAAACGTAAGAGGCGTCTAAGCTGCTCCCACATCCTGCGTCACGGTTACTCATTTGGCACAAGCTGACTTGCACAGTATGCGTATGGTCGTCTGGTGGAAGCTAGTTATTTTATATTATAAAGTTTTAAATGTGGATATTTTTCTTACAAATACCCATCACTTCACTTCAGAAGGCCTTTAATAACCCCCTGGAGCCGTATGGATTATATTTATGATGGGTGGATGCATTTATTTTTGGCTTCAGAATAGGCCCCCCATTCATTACCATTATAAATCTTTGGAGAGCAAGGATTGAATATATCTCCGATTGTGTTCATCTGAAAGAAGATCATGGGATAATTTCATTTTTTGGTGAAATATCCCTTTAATGGAATATTACAGGTTCAGTACAAGTGAAGCTCAGAACTTGTGGCAAAATATCTTATTACCACACAAAATGTGGTTGCCTTAGCCTATAATAGAAGTATGGGGTCAATCCATAAACATTAAAATACTCACTGTTTCAAAAGTATAGACAGAAGCAATATGCAGGTTAACATGATTGTTTTAAAAGAAATAGTTTACTAAATTTTTATCCAATGTTACAATGACAACATAACTCATCAAACTCTAAAATGATCATGATTAGTTAACTTTCAAATAAAATTTTCCTGATAATTTAATCACCCCCATGCCATCCAAGATGTCCTTCTTTCTTCGAAAAGAAATTAAGGTTTTTGATGAAAACATTCCACAACAAACATTCAATGGAGGCCAAACAGTTGAAGGTCAAAATTACATTTTCAACTTACAGAACGAAAGCAGCGCCAGTTCCATTTTTTCCATAAGTAGAATAGGGAAGGCGTAGGACATACAGCGTAAGCTTTCTGAAGAATACGAAAGTGAGGTTTTGACGGAAGCACTTGGAAGGTGATAATTTGTTTATATAAAGCATATATATTTACATTTTTTTCCGAAAATGACCGATCGTTTCGCTAGATAAGACCCTTATTCCTGTTATCGTTTAGCCCTTTGAAGCTGCACTGAAACTGTAATTTTGACCTTCGACAGTGGAGTCCACTGAAGTCCACTATAAGGAGAATAATCCTGGAATGTTTTCATCAAAAACCTTAATTTCTTTTTGACTGAAGAAAGAAGGACACGGGCATCTTGGATGACATGGGAGTGAGTAAATTATCAGGAAAATTTTATTTGAAAGTTAACTAATCCTTTAATGCACATGCTTCCACTGCTTTTATTCATAAGAAGTCTCTTATCATCACCAAGGCTGCACTGATTTGATCAGAAATACAATAAAACAACAATATTGTGAAATATAATTCCATTTAAATACGGTTTTCTTTTTTAAATATATTTAAAAAATTAACTTATTTGTGTATATCAAAAGTGAATATTCAGTAGCCATTAGTCTTCAGTGTCACATGATTCTTCAGAAATCATTCTAATATGCTGATTTGCTGCTCAAGAAACATTTTATTACAATAAAATAATTATTTAAAAAAAAAAAAAAAGTTCTTACTGACCCCAAACTTGTGAACGATAGTGTATATAAAATTATCAACTTGTCATTTCTGCTGTCTTTTTGCTTCTTCTTCTTTTTTCCTGATAATCAACATTGTTAGAAATGCTGATGCCTGAGGTTAACTTGTGTTGGAAGTTAAGCAATCTATTACAACATAAAATATACTTTCTTCCTTCTCTATTAAAAATGAATGACAGATTTTTCTTATGCTTATGTTTGAATGTGTAAAAAGCTCCTTCAATGTAAAAAAAAGGAAGAAAAAAAAAGAAAAAGAAAAAAAAAAAGATCAATTATTAGAGAGAGGGGTAATGAAGCAAACCCTACCTATATCATAGAAGCTGAGTCAGTGCAATAGAAGCAGTTTAATGAGTTTGTGCCTCTAAAGTCAATGAGCCACTAGAAAACGAGGGAGGGGGTTAAAGTCGGAGAGAAGGGCAGCTGGGGGAAACTTCGCTCTCTCTGTAATTTTAAAAGGCTGTAAGACTATCATAAACACTGTTTGAGAGTCTCTTGCTAGAGTTCTTTGTTTGTTATTTTATTTCATGGCATCAAACCTCAACTTTGTGTGCTCTCAGATGGGTGTCCTAGCATAAGATCCTAACATGTGACATTTATATTTATTTCTTAATATATTCATTCATTTATTCAAACTACAAAAAAACTTCACTTACAAAGTGACTAAGGCATTATAACAAAAACATGATGTCCTCAATTAAATTCACATCTGCTCTAACACAATTACATTTTTTTTTCATAGACAAACAAAACTGTTTTAATCAATCTCTGTGTTGTATTTCAGTTGTTTATTGGAGGCCTGCAGGTGTAAACATTAAGGTAAAAACTAATATAATCATTGTTTTGTTCCTCCCTGGTCATTTGAGAAAGGTCAGAGCAAAGGAGGTTTCTAATTAGGATGCTCCATTAAACACCGGAGCCATTTTGTCTTTCATTGCATGTTACATGACAGAGAGGAATAATGGCGACAGATTGTTGTAAAAACTGTTTGCTTTGTTCATTGTAAAACACCTCAGTCATATTTTACAAGGTTTAAACAGTCTGCAGCTGTGAGAAACGACTGAGAGAATGAACCCATTATAGAGTGAATTTCAGAAAGTTAGAACTGAAGTTTAGCCACCATTAATCCGTTTACTGAATGTCTCCAGATCTGTTTCCTTATAGGGCAGACTGGGGCTAGTTGTCACACACTCTAAAAATGGGTTAAATATGGACAAACCCAGGGATTGGGTTGTTTTTGGGTTGTTGTTTTTTTAGCCAGCAATATAGTAATTTGCCCAAATAGGGGCAAATTTGTGGGGTATTTTAAGCTGAAACTTGACCAGACCAGAGGCTTATATTGTTGGGTTAATGGGTTGTTTTTAACCCAGCATTTTTTAGAGTGCAATGTCTAAAATTGATTTGCAGTGATGTTCAGTGAGTCTCTTAAAATATTAGATAACCTGATGATTTTTTAAGAAATATTATGTTTATGAATATTTATGACTAAATAATACATGATATATGTATTTTATCCTATATTTAAAAATTTGACCTGAGAAATATACTAAAGTAAAGATTATTAAATGACATTAAAAAATGAAATGTCAGAAAGGAATCTTTCAAAAAGTTATTGACAGATTTATAATTGCTCTGCACTACAGAGCCTCCACCCTTGTAAGCTTAGTGAGACATTTCAGTCTGGCAACAGGTGTGTGGAAGTTCCTGGCTTTTCAGTGCCTGTCAAATATGACCCTGTTTTTGTTTTTATAAGAATGAATGTGAGAATAACGTAAAATAAAAATGCCTGATTGTTTAATACTGCTCTCACGGTCACACAAAAACACACAGACTTGGAAAATGGAGTATGAGTGTGTGCAGCAGCAGAGTGGAGTTTATGATTTCTGGAATCTTCTGTGTCCTTGGGGCAGAGGCGGATTAGCTCCTGTCTCAAACAGGATCATGAGTTAAGAGAGAGGACCGTGACAAAGCTGGAAAATGGGAAGAGGGGAGCTCTGCTGTCCCTCATCTGTCCTTTCTATGACCTTTCTCTTTCCCTCCTCCACTAGAAGAAAACCCATTATATCCCACAAACCATGATGGGTGTTTGGTAGATGCTGCCCTTGTGCACTGATCTGAGACCTGCTCTTCAGCTTTTGTTATAATGGTTATGGATTTGGCCAGGATTATGATTTGGCTGATCTTAGTTCAGGTTAAAGGGAGCTTTGTGATGTGTTGTCGGTGTCAGGCAAAACAGCACACATGGCGGAATGTGCAGATGGAATCGATTAAGCGTCTACTTTTAATCTCCTGAGCGGGAATTTATTTGATCATTGGAATACTTGTCAAATTAGAGAGCACTGTAATTATTGTATTCCGTGGGCTTACAGCTTGTCTGAAAGCGTGTGCTGAAATATTGTTTTATGAGGGTGTCATTTACTGACTTCATGCTCTTTTTATTAAAGATTCCAATTGTTATATTTGAACTCTTCTTCCACTTCTGCCACTTCTGAATTGGGGCTATTCTGTATCGTGCTTGTATACATTTAAATGGCTGATAATTCCGTCTTCATTTACTTGCCCTAATGTCATTCCAAACACATTTTGTTCTTTTCCATGTCATGAAAGTGAATGAGGTGTGTCAAGATTGCAGAATAACATAAATATATAATAAAAATATATAATACATTTGATTTAAGCGCTATAATCCATACACTCTAAAATATGCTGGGTTAAAAACAACCCAAGTTGGATTGAAAATGGACAAACCCAGTGATTGGGTTGTTTTAACCCAGCAGTTGTTTGCCCAACGTGCGGGGAAGATTTATTTAACCCAAAAATTACTATATGGCTGGCTTAAAATTAACCCAAAACAGTTTGGACACATAATCAAAATGTGAACATTTATTATTAAGCAATTAATAAATGTTTGTTTAATTATTATTCATTAAACATATTAATAAATGTTAATTTCCAACATATTTTGGGTTGATTTTAGGCAAGCAATACAGTAATTTTTAAACAACTGTTGAGATAAATATAACTACCCAACAGGTTTGGCAAAAAATGTAACCCATTCATTGGGTTAAAACAACCCAATAGCTGGGTTTGTACATTTTCAACCCAACTTGGATTATTTTAACACAGCATTTTTTAGAGTGTGCGATAGCTTTGTGGGAATGACAGCTTTGAGGAACAGAATTTACACCATTTTTCACAAAATATCTTAAAATCCACCATACTTTGCCTAGGCACATTAATGAGAAAAGTAGCAATGTCCTATTTGCGATTGAATCATTTCTGGAGTTTTGTCTTTTCAATGAATCTGTAGATCCAGTTCATGAAACAACTCTTTATTTAAAAGTAAATAATGAGAGCACTTTCATTTTGGGGTTAATTATTCCTTTAAAGATTCTTTCATAAATCTGACTGAACTCACTAAATGATTTTAACAAAGTTCAGGAGTAGAATAATAGTAGTGAATAAAGACCAAATAAATGTAATGGTCTGGTCATACACATCTATGATTCAGAAGTCTTCACTGTAATGCACATTTTTACACAGAACACTTTTGTGGTAAAACTTTATAGTCCTTTTCATCGCTTTTTGAGGTTTCACAGCTTGAGTCTTCATTGACTTTGATAATATTAAAAAGAGTGGCCAGGATATATATTTTAAACATTATTCGTATTTATTTTAATTGATGTGCACTCATAATCTTTAATCAAAAACATTAACTTCCCCTCCCCAAAATCAAGTTCAAACATTTTTTTCTCATTCAGGAAGCCATTTCACTCAGATACTACAGTATGTCACAATAGAGGAATAAACATGAGTGCAATGCTGACTTTAAAAATGTCTTTCCGCTGAGCCCAAACTTTTATAATTTTCCTAGAAACGTTAACGTTTCATTTTCAAAGTTGTTGTTTTTAAAAAAATCACTTTTATATGCCTCATTGGCTTTGTGCTGTTGTGTTGTGCCAGCTACTGTCATGCAGTTCTCCTCAAAAGCCTTCAAAGGAAACCCAGCTTTGCACAGTCTTAAACTTGCATACACTTTTTGGAGGTTAAACCCAATGACAACCAACCTCTTGCTTTTTCCTTATCTCTCGCCGTCATTTCTGACACCCACAGCGCCTTGCTGCAGCTCCCTGTAGCCCCGTATCTAATATTTCTGAAGAGCGCAAGAGGCCTTTCAATACTCTGCTCACCTGCCTCCTTTAAAATCCGATAGCAAAATCCGTCCACACAGCCCCCCCTCGCGTTCCGGATCAATACTGTCAACAGGAGCCCAAGTGTGTGCCGAGACACTTTTATCGATGTGCTTTCCCAGCTTAAGCACCAGAGGAAATCACAGTAGCAGGGGGTTCTTGAGTTTGAAGCACCCCAGGCCGGAGGGGGTTTCTCTGGGTCAGGGTGGTGCAGCTCAGCCCCTGTAAGCGAGAGTGATTGAATCCCTTACAAAGGTCCGAAGATCTGGGTGATTGTGATTAAGCACTGCAGTTGTGCCGAGGGCTGTCTCTTGTCCTTTTCCCAGCAGCGGTTGTTAATGTTGCTTTGGTCTTTGATGATGAAGTGGAGTGGGGTTGAGACCAGATATCAGTTCTGACTGGGTAAAAAGTGATTTTAGACTTCCAGTGGATTCAACTTAAGGCTCACTGCTCTGGACATACCTTGTTGTAACAATTGTGTAAACACGGCAATAAGCAGGTGAAGGATTCCGAGATATAGTTATTGCAGGAACATTCTGACTTCTGACAGTTAAGGTAAATAATAATAATAAAAAAAAGATATGACATCCAAAGTATGTAAGGTAGTACAACTAGATCTCTTTTATTGAATCCAAAAGGTTTTAATTATATTTTGCTACATATAAAGGTATTTTAAAGATTTTGAAGTGTCAAAAGGTCATTCGGTTTAACCGTCCAAAGGCCAATACAGCCATTTCATTTGTGATTAAAAGATCTTAAAATGTAATAAATGTATTTATTTTTTATTCAGGCATGATTTTATACCATCATATATCAACATTGTGCAAAATGATATTGAAATTATGTGTAGAAGTCGTTGCTTTATTATGAGAAAGAATGTCTGGAAAAATGAATTTCATTGATGTCATTCAGAGTAACCAATATAAAGGGACCATTTTGGATCAATTCATGTGGTCAGTATATCATGTGACATGATGTGACATCATTCAGACACCTGCACAGGACCACATGGTCATGAAGCAAAGTAACTAAAGGTGTGTTCGAGCTCATACAGCGCTGCACAGACCGATCAGCGGCTGACTTGAAGCAGTGCATGCCGGTAAGAAATTTTGTCCGACTTGAGACAGCGCCGACACCATGTGACTGTAACGTATGGCTTCAAAGTACCACGAGAGCGATTCGAGATCAGCCGCCTGAGGCAGCCAGAGCAGTTTCTCAAGAGGAGCTTCACGAGCTCTGATGACGACACAGCTGTTTCACGATTGGCCGGATTCACCGCATGACAACGATCACGTGTGCTTCGTGTTTATTGTCACGCCTTCAGTTCCAGTAATGCTCAAAAATCTGTGATTTCATAACAGTTAAAGCTCTTTTCATGTAGTCGCGATGTTATATTGTGTCATGTTTATCAAAATAAAACTGATAAAAAACGTAGACTCCACTACATTGGCATTTAAATAATATATGCTTATGTTGAACTTTATTCTTGTAAAAACAGACGCTGTAAGCAGTACATAAAGTATTGAATGAAAGTGTCTCTGAAACATCAGTGTATTACTCAAATATTGCATTTATTTCACTTCAGCTGTGATAAAGTATGCAAGCGCAGCGTGAGCGTCACTTCATGAAGCAGAAAGTTTCTGACTTCATGTTTCCATTTTCAGCTCCTCCCTGCCTGCACACGGCTACTCTCGCCGATCGGTTGCATCCAGCCGCAGCCGATGTCGAACACACCTTAAGTCTCTTTTAACTATCTGAAAAATTCATGTTTTCACTTGCTCATATGAAGGTCCTAAAATATCAGGTCATTCGGTACAACCGCTATAAAACATGGAAAATGTTGTAATATTTTAAAAACTGGTACTAAATATAAAATGTTTGATTGTTCTTTTGCTAGCTAGATATCAGCCTGTTAGCATTTTTTGAAAATATCATCATTTGGTATAACCAAAAGTGTCATTTGGTAAAACTGAAATTTTGGTTAAAGCGAATGACTTTTTTGGTGACAAATTGTGTCCATCTTGTAAAAACTGTCAAAAGCTGTGTTAATTGATTATAAAAAAAACAAAAACAACAACAACAACAAAACACAATCTCATTGTTAACACTTAAAGGTGCCCAAGAACATTCTTTCACAAGATGTAATATGTCTAAGGTGTCTCCTGAATGTGTCTTTGAAGTTTCAGATCAAAATACCCCATAGATTTGATTAAATACATTTTTTTAACTGCCTATTTTGGGGCACCATTAACAATGCACTGATTTACACTCAGCGCCGCCCCTTTAAGACGCGTGCTTCCTGCCACGAGCTCTCGACTATATTACAGCGCATTTACAAAGTTCACACAGCTAATATAACCCCCAAATGGATCTTTACAAGATGTTCCTCATGCATGCTGCATGCATGCTTCGAATTAGGTGAGTAAAGTATTTATTTGGATGTTAAAAGTTTTATTCTGAGTGAATTTGAGGCTGTCCTCTGTGGCTAACGGCTATTGCTACACTTTTGGAGAGATTTATAAAGAATGAAGTTGTGTTTATGCATTATACAGACTGCAAGTGTTTAAAAAATGAAAATAGCGACGGCTCTTGTCTCCGTGAATACAGTAAGAAACGATGGTAACTTTAACCTCATTTAACAGTACATTAGCAGCATGCTAACGAAACTTTTAGAAAGACAATTTACAAATATCAGTAAAAATATCATGCTATCATGGATTATGTCAGTTATTATTGCTCCATCTGCCATTTTTCGCTGTTGTTCTTGCTTACCTAGTCTGATGATTCAGCTATGCATAGATCCAGACGTTACTGGCTGCCCTTGTCTAATGCCTTTTATAATGTTGGGAACATCATGGGCTGGTATTATGCAAATATTGGGGCGTACACCCCGACTGTTACGTAACAGTCGGAGTTATGTTGACATTCGCCTGTTCTTCGGAGGTCGTTTAAACAAATGAGATTTATATAAGGAGGAAACAATGGAGTTTTAGACTCACTGTTAGCCTGACGTGGTCATACTCAATTCTAGTCAGAATATGAGTCTGATACTGCTCCATTGGGCTTTGATTATTGGGGGAGTATTTCAACCGATCCAGGAAAGACCTCAATTGGATAGACCTACAACCAATCAGAGCTACAGAGTAAGTGACGTATGTTGAGCGACGCATAGTTGTCAACAGAACTCTTCTTAGAGACCATCGGGGCCAGCTGATAAATCAAACTTTTGCCGAATCCCGTAGGAAGGACGGCAAAGACATCTTTCCCATCGACAAATGCCTTGATCGCGGTCCTCTGTTCCTCTTTTAAAATTAATGCGCTGTCGATATCTTCTATAATGGACGTGATGGCGGAATCTACACATCTCAGTTCTTCAACAGCCATCATTGTTGTAAACTAATTGACCTTTTGCAAAGACTCGTCCCCCTTAGTTACTGTTGCTTTGTCCGACAAGCCGTGGCGCTGTCACGCCACACAGAGTGGAAAATACATCGCGGAGCAAAGAAGAAACTGACAACACATTGACAGACGAGACAGAGCAGGTTACTTATGATATTAAACAAAGTCCCAGCTTTCAAACTGTGTAGTTATTAAATGTTATTTTGTGGCTCTTTAATGTGTTGTGACCATGATCGTGACAGATTGCTGTAGCGCCTCAGCTCAAGAGGCTCGTGAACCGATCATCTCTTCCTACTAGTCCATTTATAGCATCAAATAAACATGAATGAACATGAGAATGAATGTTGTTTCAAACGCGGAAAGACGTCAATATGCACAATTTTTCAAGTTTAACTCCACCGATGTTAATCTTCTAACTCCTGACTGCTTTGTTGGACAAAATGGCGGATGCGGCGTTCTGATTGGTTAGATCGCTTGTCAATCAAACTCCCCAAGCACTCTTTGATGACGTGGGTCATTACGTAACCGCAGATAGCCTGTCCATCATCGATTAAAGCCCGCCCTGGCAATTTGATTGGCTCGGCCTTCTGGGAGCCGAGCATAATTGCTCCACAATGGATCGAGTCCAGACCGAACTTCCCGTCCAAAAAATGTTGTGGGCGGGGTTCGGGCTGGCACCCAGGCTAACTCACTGTATGTCATTTCCATGTACTGAACTCTTGTTATTCAACTATGCCAAGGTAAATAAAATTTTTGAATCTAGGGCACCTTTACTAAAACTTCAAAATTAATTTTATCTCCATTTTTTTACTCTTTTAAAAACCTTATTCGTCAATTACCCACATACAGCCTCATCGGTGATAAGCATGTATTCAATTTCTGTATTAAATTATATGTTGACAATTTAACAAAACTACTTAACTGCAGTAAAAAAAATGAAAATGATATCATAGAAAAAAAAAAACAAAAAAAAAAAACGAAACAGGAATGTGTATTAGTTGTACATACCACATGACATTATAAAATGTAATGTGGTACAACTCCCAAAAAATATATATTTGAAGGTGATTACATATACATCAAATCTTCGTTCCTATAAGTTATCTTTAAATCCTACTCATCTTCTAAAGCCCACACACATGAATATCCTCTGCTCCCAGGAACGGCCGCTGTGGAGGAGTTGGCTGACATTACGTGTATGTGTGTGTTTTTACTGAAGTGCTTTTCATGTTCAAGTCAGCAAATCCACTTAACCTATTGCTTACTGTTTTTTAGAGTCTGTAGAGGCCAGAAAAGTGAGCAAATGTTTTTGAAAAAGTTTTGATTGTTTTTTAAGTGTACAAAGCTTCCACAGTCTTTGCGTGTGCGCGCATATCTGTCTGTCTTTGAGCACTATTTCAGGGAACTGACAACACCGAGACAAAATAAGAAGATGAACTGATGAACTCTGCCAGAATACAAAAAGCAAACAAAACAGACAGTGTTATTTTAGCAATGGCATAAGAACATTTTACACTAAGCAATTTATAGAGCTTCAAGTCTGGAACTCACATTCAGGAATACATTTACAACAGGATGTGCTTGTTGGAAATCTCTTATTCCCTCTCTGAAGCATGGGGTTTGATTAGCAATGTCTTTTGATTAATAGACACCCATTTCCATTTCCTTTTTTTTTTTTCATTTTTTTTTCTTTATCAGGCATTAAAGATAGATGTTTTATATTAAGTGAAAGCTTTAAGCTGTGTAGTTATTCATGGGTGTCTGTGAAACTTCTATCTGGGCCATGCTTTGATTTAACACTTTTGTTTTATTCATGTTAATATGTGTGTTAATTCCTTTTCAGGTGCACTCTGCAGAGCTGCATTTATTTCTGGTACCGCTGTAAACATTTCACTGATGTTGACATTAATGTGCTTCTCCCAGCTGATAAAACAGAGGAGCCACCAGCTTTGGGACTCTCAGAGCATTTATTCATCAAATGGCCAGAGGAGAGCAGGGCTTACCACTCAAAGAGAGAGCAGAGGTAAGTTCCATAAATATAACACAGACACATACACACATACTGGATCCTCTTTTAAACCACACAGGCTTAGAGCTGAAGTGTGAGCCTAAGGCAGGGCTTGCTCTCTTTATTGTAAAATGTGGTTGTATTAGACTCTGAATACTGCTGGGACTTCTGGGACAGTGGAGAAGCCACAGTTAGGAAGACCTCTCATAAAACCTTGTTCCAGACCCTGCATTCACCCAGCATGCATTTCTGTCCTAGTTTAGGCTGGTTGAGTGCAGAAACATTTTCCTAATCAATATCTTGTCTTGTTTTTCAGGAAAAAATAGTTCAGTTTACTTGAGAAGACAAAATTGTGTAAGATGTTTACACTTGATTTCAGAGAATATATATTTTGAACTAAGGAAAGATGCTACAGGCATCTTGTTTTTCTAATGCACTGAGACAGAGGTTTTAAAGGGTTCAGTCCCAGCTAACATTTCCATGTGGGCTCCATGTGGGTTTTTGATGGGCTGTCACTTGGGCCCTGCATGGGCAACCCAAATGGGACCCAGAAAAAATATTTCCATCGGCTCCACATGGGCCCCATGTATGTTAGCCCATAGGGGGCCATGATGGGTCCTTAGTGAGCTCTAAGTGGGGCCTAGTTAGATGTTCAATATGGGCGTACCTGGGTCCCAAATGGGTGCTAATAATGGGGCCAAGGAGGGCCACACACAAAAACCTTACGGGGCCCACATGGTTCATCACACTGGACCCACAAATGGCCCCACAGTGGGTGATGGGGGGGGGGGGGGGGGGGTAATAAAAATGTGAATTCAGTTTTTTTTGTTTTTGTTTTTTTTACACAACTGATAGCAGTGTAGATGTAGGATTATGCAAGAATTTATCAGTTACTAATGCCAGTGTAGGCAATTCTCAGTTTGAGCCATGATTAATTTATTATGTAACTTAATGTCAATTATGTGCCACAATTATGTAAGAGTGACATAAAATGAGTAATATTCGACTGGTCAAATGTGCACTTTCAAAATAGAGCACTTTCTAATGCAATGGTTTTTAATTCTGGTGACCCACTCTGCACATTTTGTCTCCACTATTTAACACACCTGATTCAGATCATCAGCTTGTTAGAAGAGATCTCCATGATCTCAATTTAGCATGTCAGATAATATGAGACATACAAAACTTTACATAGATGTTTAGCTGTGGTAGTTCAGCTGGCTTCGTTAAGTTAGTTAATTCTTGAGTCTACCGTTACTGAATTCCAAAATCTTTCAAAATTATTCAATTATATAAAAGCAACAGTAAAACTTGGTTAATATGAAAAGAAATATACATATACCTTGATAGAGAGTTTATATTCCTTGACACACAGGTGATAGTGTTCAAGTTGTAAGTGAGTGGCGACCATTTTTTTTTTTCTCTCAACTGAGAAGGTGGGATTCACTAGAAGGCACACACGCCAATCATCTTGGCTCATGGAGAAGGTAATGCAAGTGCTTTTTTGTGTTGTTACATATAAATAAAAATAAATGAGTCAAGGATCATGGATTAGTGTTGTATATTAAATTATTATATAATCATATAAAACAAATTAAATACTTAATTTAATCAATTTATTCAATTGGTTGAAAATGTTTTATACAATTATGTCAGTTATTCATAATGGTATAAACCAAATCAGCTGAAAAAAAAAAAAAAAAAAAAAAAAAAATTATAAATATTGCGTAATATAAACCAAATGTGGCCCATATGGGACCTCAAATAAACAATAATGGGCAACCTAACTGGGACCCATAACTTTAACCAAGTCTCTTTTCTAAAAACCTTTAACATACAGTAGCAGCAAAATAAATTTTGAACAATGTTCATATTTCTGTACTGGACATTTACATAAATACATATTTGCTTTTCTTATTTGTGTTTTATGGAGTTAATAAAAAAGTGTTATTTTGCTTGCTTTAACAGACTGGAGGTGTGAATAATAAGGAAAGCATTAAATCTCACAGTTACATGCAGTACATTGCTCACATGTCAGCCATGCCAGCATGTTCATGTTTTAACAGGTTCACCTGAAGCAAATTAAGTATAAAACTGACTAAACAAACAACAAACTGTTCTTGCGTTCATCTTGCCAGCCAGCAACTGAATAACAAAGCAGAAACACTGTACAGAAATGGTTTCAGAAATCCAGGGCATTAAATACAAAGGAAGTTTCATTCAAAATGAAGTTTCCAAACAAAGCTGTAAATAACACAAAATGGTGTTTCAAGGCTTGTTCCTCTGAAACAACTGAGTGATCAGACAGTCTGGCCTTGATTTAGAGCCTGCTCCAAACTCCCCAGCGATTTTCCCAGGCCAATTCAGAAAGATGCACAATAGATAATCAAGCGTAATTTATATTCACTGCAGCGTGTGTGTCTGTGTATGTGTGTGTGTGTATGTCATAAGCATGGAATATCACTCAAGTATATCTGTGTCATACAGGAAATTGTGACAGGCTTTTTTTTTTTTACTTTTAGTGTGAGGTTGTTGCATTGAATTGAGAGATGGAGAAAGCTGATAAATCTATGGCTAGATGGTGTCTCTATATCTTAGAGATATATATTTCACCGGACATCTGTGTCAGCATCTACTGAATGATATGGGTGCCTTAACCTTGGTCTGTCTGTTCACTGTTAAATAATTAATAGTTTTCAATGTAAACAATGTAGCTGAGATCATAACAAGGAACAACTCCTGCCTCTGCAACTTCCTACCTACTCTTAATTGCAAAACCTGCATTCCTTCCAGAAGCCTGTGGTCAGTGAGTGAGTGGAGCTGCAAACAAAATAGAAAAATTTACTTTTCGTAAAGAATTAGTTCACCCAAAAATGATATCTCTGTCATTAAATGTGAGGTAAGCCATTTAAAAAAAAAAACTATGTTGGACATTGATATATGAAATCAATCCAAACAAATGCCTCTCTTCATTGCTCCGCCTCCAAAACACACCCTCCAATCCTAACCACCCTGCTCCAAGTCAGTCTTGAACCCCAGCTTGATCGCTGTTGGCAGGCAAGGCGAGTGCACTAACAATGACGCTAAACACCGCATTCTCTAGTGGTCGTCAGTGCGCCTCTTGAGATCTCACTAGCTGTTTATCACAGCTGACGTGCAACAAAATTCTTCATGAAAAATAAAGCACAGATGATGAACGAATGACAAGGAAGCACACAAAAAATTAAAAGAGTAATACAAACAAGAGTTTGTTGTTAGTCGCCAACAGCACAGCAGCTCCAGACAATCAATGATACTCAAACCCAGTGTTACTCACATGTGAAGTGTAAAAAAAAAAAAAAAAAAGAAGCAGCCTCTGCATCTGTTTTCAGGCTTTCCCGCTTAGCTCTCTACAGCACTGGAAAGCTTTTCTAATATTAACATAGGTCCTAAAGCTCTTGCCCAGTCATAAACCTTCATTCCAGTGATATTCTTTTGAGCTCTTTTGTATTGTGTCTCATCTCTCTTTCTGCAGTTTTCCTTCAAATCTCCCTTTTGCTCGTTCTGTCTCCTCAACTATCATAAACCCCCTAGTGGTGATTGTTTACACTTTTGTTGTTGTTGTCAGCCCGACTAACTTCCAAACAGTGTTTTTGAAAAATGACTTACCCCACATTTAAGAACTCACCCTTGTGTCGTTCCAAACCCATAAGACCTTTTTTCATCTTCGGAACACAAATTAAGATATTTTGACACGTGAACAGCGTCGGCCAATACTGAGCCAGCATTCAGATGTAAACAATAAAGCACTGACACGTTCACTGCATGCGACACAGACAGTGTAGAGAAGAAATTGTTGAATAAAGTCATTACTTTTGTTTTGTTTTTGCGCACAAAAAGTATTCTTGTCGCTTCATAATATTAAGGTTGAACCACTGTAGTCACGTGGACTATTTTAATGATGTCTTTACTACTTCTCTGGACCTTCAATGAAGGTTATTGTGTTGCTTTCTATGGGGAATAAAAAAAAAACCTTGGTTTTCATCAAAAATATCTTAATTTGTTTTCCAAAGATGAACAAAGGTCTTACAGGCATGGAATGACATAAGGGTGAGTAATTAATGACAGAAATTTCATTTTTACAGAAATTCCCTTTAACTTTTACTGTTCCTCGCTGATGGAATGATCTTTCAAACCCTTCCTGAATCATTTCAAGAAATGTCTAAAGACAATGGGAGCCCTTCATTCAGTACTGTTAATAACAAATTTGAAACTTTATATGAAATTAAATAAGAAAACAAGCACAAAACAAGGACACACAATCCAGTGAAATGATCAAGAAATGTATACTGTTTCAGTCCTGTTAATAGAAAATATAAAATTCAAATGAATTTTGTTTTATTGTCATGATGACATGACAACCTTTTTTTTTGTGTTGCAGAGAAAATGTAATTTAAAAAAATAAATAAATAAACAGATACAATCCAATGATTTACTTCTAGAAACAGTTATGTGTTTTAAATATCTTTTCTAAAAAACAAAACAAAACTCTTTTCTTTAGCCGACACTTCTCTGAGCAATTTGGAGTTTTGTATTGCTTTCTTAGAATGAAACGATTATGTTATATTGCTTATTCTATATAAAAGTCTCTGCAAAATGAATGAATATAAATTTAAATCCAAAAACACAAACACACACTCAAAATGAATGGAAGCACTTGACTAGCAACACATTGTTCTGCTCAGGTTGGCCCGAGTGGACTTCAAAGGCCAAACCAGTTAATTCAAGGTTGAACCTAATTCAACGCCTGAAACTTATCCAAAGTTCCCTACACAGGAGACAACCCACCAAAGTATCAAACTTAATTAGTGCTCAACCCTCCCCTCAACTCTTTAGATGAAAGAAGGTAATTTAACCTGTCTGGGACAGAACGAGAACAAAATGTTGGACGCCTACACACCTGTGAGAGATTCCCAGCGAGACCCAAACCTCTGATCCAGTTAAAACCTGCCTATACATCTCTCCCTTTCCCTCTCTCTCAATCTCTCCCCCTCTATCCTTTAATCCTTAGTCCTAAATGGTGATGACAGCTCAAAACAGATTTGAAAGAATTTATAAAATGAGAGAAAAAAAAGGAAAAGAAGACAAATTTAACACAGTTGGAGCTTTTGTTGTTGCTGACATGTAACGTAGCAGAACCGCACTGTTTATTCTGCATACTGTCAGAGATAAAAGCTGGGATTCTCATCGAGCTCAGCATCTCCCATAATCCTTTGCTGCGGGATGATAAACTGCTGTAGGGTGTTTCTAGAATACATGGATGTAGTTTCTAGAATACTTGAGTGGGGAGTGGAGGATTCAGGGATGCTATAGTCTCTTCAGGGCAGTTCAGCTTGTCATAACAACTCACATTTTCATGCTCTTTTTCTTTCTTTCTCTCTCTCCATCTCTCTTTTCCTCTGTCTCTTGCTTCATGTCAGCCGTTAATTGTGTTTTGATGTTCTTGCAGACTTGTGATGGTGCTTCTATCCTTTCAAGCCCAAACACAGCATAGAGTTGTCCATTCACACGAACACACACACACAAACACAGTTGTCTCTTCAAATATACATCAAACCTGCTGTCAGCTCACAGACACGCAAGTTTGCATACAATTCTGCATACATCCATATGCGATGGGTGCATACAAATACATGCCACTTTCTATTTTTACTATTGTCCGTTATTATTTGTCCAACTAATTTACAATCAGTTTCATCCTTATCTGTTTCTTCCCCAACCCCTGATCTCATAGTCACCCACTGCCACACACACACACACACACACACACACACACACACACACACACACACACACACACACACACACACACACACACACACACACACACACACACACACACACACACACACACACACACACACACACACACACAGTCAGCCAGTGCTTATGTCAGATGCAATGATGTCAGATGAGGTTTTTGCATGTGAAGTGTGTGCATGTCTTTAGCGATTCCCCAGTTCCTCTGCCCCTGACCCCACCTCGCACTGCTGTGGAAGTAAATATTTGCACGCAATCATGAACTGTTGAGGGTTGCCTGTGACACACAAGCCCTTGCTTCATTAAATATTAAACGCCTTAGATACAAGTAAAGAAGGGGAGAGAGAAGTGTGGGAGAAAGGATGAAGATGCAAACGCCTTGTATAGAGGGGATGGACAGGGTATATATATATATATATATATATATATATATATATATATATATATATATATAATATACCCTGTATATGTGTGTGTGTTTTTATGTATATAAGCTTTTAATGCTTACCAAGGGTGCATTTATTTGGTTAAAAATGCAGTAAAACAGTAAGGGTGGGAATCATTTGGTACCTCATGATTAAATTTAAATCGATTCTTGAGGTCATGATTCGACGAAAAATGTATTCTCGATTTTGAATCAAATTACGATTCGATATATGCGTAGATGTGAGTTTAATGTTTTGTTACTTCTATTTAACTGTGGTAGACAGTTTAATGGGTCTTAAAGAATAGAAAAATCCCACTGAATTAAATGTGAATCTTGAAATTTATTTTGTTTTTCTTCCCATTTTAGTAACCCAATAGTATAAAACATATACATTTAAGCTCACTGCAACGTATAATTGACAGTCTTCTGTAATAAAGCAAGGTGGGTAATTTTATTTTATTTTTGATATTAAAAAATAGGAACAAAGAAGCAAATTACAAACAATGCTGTATACAGTAATACAGTACTGTAACTTAAGTTTGTTTAACATGTAGTAAGAAATACTACAGAAATTGAATAAAAATTAAATTAAAATTTAAATTATGTCATTAATTACTCACCCTCATGTCGTTCCACACCCGTAAGACCTTTGTTCATCTTCAGAACACAAATCAAGATATTTTTGATGAATCAAAATCCGATGGCTCAGTGAGGCCTGCATTGCCAGCAAAATAATTAACACTTTCAGATGCCCAGAAAGCTACTAATGACATATTTAAAACAGTTCATGTGACTACAGTGATTCAACCTTAATGTTATGAAGCGACGAGAATACTTTTTGTGCGAAGAAAAAAAAAAAAAACGACTTTATTCAAAAATATCTAGTGATGGGCGATTTCAAAACACTGTTTCATGAAGCTTCGAAGCTTTACATATATTTTGTTTTGAATCAGTGGTTTGGAGCATGAATCAAACTGCCAAAGTCACACCCCCCAGTAGGGCTGGCCGATATATCAAATGCTTTTGTCACGCGCATTTCGTCAGTAAAGCCGGTTCCCTGACTGCTGCTAAATCGCCATCACCTGCTTTCAAATGGAGCGGCATTTAATAGACAGAGCCGTAGTTCACTGACAAGCCATGCAATATCGCATTCAATATCGATATGAATCGCCGTCGATATTGAATGCGATATTGCGTGGCTTCGATATATCGCCCAGCCCTACCCCCCAGTGGTGAAACATTGAAACACTTGAGACGTAACGAAGCCTTGTTTACTTAAATCACATGACTTTGGCAGTTTGATACGTGCTCCGAACCACTGATTCAGAACAAAGTTCTGAAGATGAATGAAGGTCTTACGGGTTTGGAACGACATGAGGGTGAGTAATTAATGACAGAATTTTCATTTTTGGGTGAACTAACCCTTTAAACATTAATAAAAACATATGGCAAAAGTTTATAAGGCTGCTGTCCCTGTAAGAATGAATGCACAGATCTAATATGTTACTGTTACACATATGATTTTCTCTAAAAAATTATGTTTGTATAGGACATAACAGACTGTTTACTTGAATTGTGTGTATTTGACCATGCAAGCGCAATGAGCTGTAAAAGAGAAATGAATTCGGAATTGAATGCATCTGAGAGGCGGCATCTGTGCTTTCACCACATTGTGAAGTATTGTTACAATTTAAAATAACTGTTTATTCTAATATATTTTAAAATGTAATTTATCATTGCAAAGCTACATTTCTAGCAACATTACTCTTCAGTGTTACATGATTCTTCATGCTGATTTGGTGCTCAAGAAACATTTCTTATTATCATTGTTGTGCTGCTTAATATTTTTGTGCAAACTGATGCTTTTTTCAGGATTCTTTTACTTGAAATATAAATCTTTTCTTTCATTATTAATGTTTTTACTGTAAATTTTGATCAAATGAATGCTTCCTTGCTGAATAAAATGATTAATTTCTTAAAAAAAAGTCATACTGGCCCCAAAAATTTGAATGGTAGTGTACATAATATATATCGTTACTTTTTTATACACAATACATGCAATAAAAATGTAGAATATCGTTATATATTATATGTATAATATAGTTTGCATTGAATATAATAATAACATTTACAATTTTAAAGATGTCTTCATATACTTTGTGTAAATATACACACACAATAAACATGCATGTACATATGTGTATGTATATATACACTAAATATAGTATACAGCAGTGGTGTGGGCACTTAATTGACTGCTGGCAAATTGCAGTTCTTCAGACCTGTAGAAGAGCTACAGAGCCTATTCAGGGGCAAAGAACCTACAGTTTCTCAGTGGTAGCTGAGGCCACTTATTACTAGGATCCGTGGAACAAAAGAGGGAACAATCAGAATGTTCTCCTCCATGAGATGTACCTCCTGAACACTCTGCAGTTGTACTGCATCAAAGATTCTTTAAAAGATATGTTCTTGGTTTCATCAAAAATAGCTCTCCCCATGTTCGTCGGAGGAGTATATGCTTATAGCCTCTTATTTCATCACAGTGGGCTGAGTTCAAGTACCACGGTTTGGGTTTTAGTGCTGCGTTTTCACCAACCACCTACACAAAGACACACATATGCATACACACACTCTGTTATGCACATGCAGGCTCTCGTGGGAAGCTGAAGAGATGGAGAACACACTAGGGGATGGAGGCAGGTGTATTTTTAGCTGTATAGTGCAAAAGAGTTAGCAGAGAGCTCTTGTCAATGCTAAGCAGGACATTTCATCCGTCTGCTGCTATGTGTTGGTGTGTGCGGTTGTGTGTAGCTGAGTGCTTTCAAGTATAATTATCTTGCATTACCTGTTCGGTAGTGTGAGGATGATTGTGGAGGAGGAAGAATCTGTTCCAAAACCTAGTGAGCTGCCTTACTGCCTACTGTGTATAGGCAGCATCCTAACTGAAATAGAGCATGGTAATGAGGTGTTCACACTGACAACGATAAATCGCTGACATCTCTGAACCGCTGTGCTGTTGGTTTGTAGTAGGCGTTACTATTTTGCCATAGCTGGCGGATCCCTGTTTGCACTCCCATTGGTAGTTGTTTAAATTCATTGTTACTCATTTGCATTAACATTATTTCCAACTCTCATTGTAACTGAATAATGTCCCATTGCTTTGTTGCTGCTTAATGCTTTCAGTGTGAACATCCCTTTAGTACAAGATGTAAATAGCTTGTCATACAAAATGCAAACTGTGTGTTATTCCAATAGCACTCTAATGTCATTACTCACAATACAAGTTTCAATACAGGTGCCCCAAGATGACAGAATACTTTAACTATAAATATATGTAGTACATAGTAATTGGACATAAAATATTACTTAATTATTTATTGTATGAATGAATGAATGAATGAATATTTTTATTTTACTCATGGTGCCCAGCCCACATATGATACTATCCAGTCATTAGGAAAGATCTCCATCAAACAAACAAAAAAAACAAACAATAAAATAAGTCACAACATCCTGACATAATCACAACCAAATTAACTCATCTCAGGATACAAAGTCTTTTGTCTTAATGTCCATGCCTTCTCAACAAGGGTTGCCATACGAAACATTTCATTTTCAAATAACCAAAATATAATTTCACCTTCAGGCAGCCAAAACAGATCCGGGTTTTTCTGTTGCATCATATTATACAAATCAATTCTTAAATTGTTGTACAGTGGGGAATACAACATAAATGAAATTCATCCTCCACCAAACATAAATCGCATACAGAACATAACCTGTCCTCCTCTGGGATTCCTTTAAAACGCCCCAATTCCACCTCTAGGGGCAGCACTCCAGCTCTGAGCTGAGCACACAGAGACCTCTGTCTTCTTTTCAAATTATATTTGACATAAGGTTCAGTAAAGAAATTTTCCTTAAACTGTACATAACTTCTTAATTTAGGCTTCCTAAGCATCTCTAATCCCCACTGTTCTTTATAAGTTTCAAATAATGTTTGTCTGATATTGGTGATCTTGCACTGTATACTATTCAAAAACAATTGTTGTAAATTTACTACTGAGAAGATCTCAAGGACCTCCTTGGACCAAGGATGTCTGTAAGCTCTGTCCCAGTTAAACACTTTTCGTGTGAGTCTTTCCTCTTGTAAACACACAAGGTGGTTCCATAGCCTAAGGACTTCTGCTCTTTGTTTGACCACACAGGGCTCCCAGCCAATGTCCCCCTCTATGGCTGCCCTGGTAGGTAAACCTGTGTACTCCAAGAAAATATCTCATAGCTCTACTTTAGACCGTATTACATTCTGGAGCATCTTCAAAGCCTCATATTCCAGCAGCATAGAACAGCACAGGTCTAACCATTGAATCATACAGTTTAGTAAATGTGTCCACATCTCCAAGTGCCCACCCAGCATACTCTGATAACACTCATCTGCCTTCTAAAAAAATCACATTTTCATACTTGTAAGTTACAGAATACATTAGTAATGTTTGTCCAAAATAGAATTCATAATCACTCTGATGTACAAAAGGCTTTCTAAAGTGAACTATTTGTGTTTTATCCCCATTAATGGCAAGTCTCCATTTGTAACACCATTTATTCATAATATCTAGCATCTTCTTTAGTTTTTCCTCCTCATCAGCAACCAAAACAATGTTGTCAGCGTACAATAATATACTGAGATTCAGATCATCAATGTCTATACCCAAGTTTGCTCTCTTTATTTATTGAGCTAAGTCATTCACATAGATTGCAAATAGGGTTGGTGAGAGAACATCTCCTTGTTTCACTCCAAATGGAGTAGGAAACCAACCTGTCCTTAGCTCATTTACCTGCACACAGGCTAGTGGGGCCTTGTAGGGCTTTAATGGATTTATAAAAATGACCATCAATGCCACACATAATTAACTTATATTGCAGAAGTATATTGCAGATTGTCTCTGTTTATCCAATCAAAAGCTTTTTTTAAATCAACAAAACAAACAAAAATACTTTTGTCTTCCTGCAGTCTTGCTCTCACCACTGAGGACAGAACATAAATGTGGTCAATGCACTATTCTGTCTCTGAGCTCTTCAGGCAGTTCCTTTGACCTCATGATTCTCATTTGCTCTGACATGCACTGTGAGCTGTAAGGTCTTATAGACAGGTGTGTGGCTTTCCTAATCAAGTCCAATCAGTATAATCAAACACGAATGAACGTGTACAACCATCTCAAGGATGATCAGAAGAAATGGACAGCACCTGAGTTAAATATATGAGTGTCACAGCAAAGGCTCTGAATACTTAGGACCATGTGATATTTCAGTTTTTTTTAATAAATCTGCAAAAATGTCAATAATTCTGTGTTTTTCTGTCAATATGGGGTACTGTGTGTACATTAATGAGGAAAAAAAATGAACTTAAATGATTTTAGCAAATGGCTGCAATATAACAAAGAGTGAAAAATTTAAGGGGGTCTGAATACTTTCCATAGCCACTGTAAAAACCTTTGCATATTCAATAAATCATACTTATAATTCACACACAAAATCCCTAATTTATTTAATTTATATTAATAAATATAAATCCCTATGTTTATTAAGAAGCCGAAAAGTGCTCAATGCAGCACAGAAAGTTTTGGATTTAAATTGTCATCAGTGTTCTAATCAATGATGTGTATTATGCATTTTGATGTATATATTGATATTCAAACTTTTGGGGGTGGTAAGATTTTTTTATGTTTTTGAAAGAAGTCTCTTATGTTCACCAAGGCTGCATTTAATTGACCATTCAGTAAAAACAGTAATATTGTGAAATATTATTACTGTTTTAAAGTAAATGCTTTATATTTTAATATATTTTAAAATGTATTGTATTCCTGTGATGACAAAGCTGAATTTTCAGCATCATTACTCCAGTCTTCAGTGTCACATGATCCTTCAGAAATCATTCTAATATGCTGATTAGCTGTTGAATAAACATGTATTATTGTTATTATCAATGTTGAAAACATTGTGTTATTATACTGATCACTTTTTGCCTCTTAATATATATTCTTGTTGCTTTTTTATGGATATTGTGTTCATTGTTTCTTTTGTTTTTTGCTCCAAAAGCAATGTCATTGTAGTCTAATTTGTATTATCAACATTTCTCTTGCTTTCTCTTCCTTTGTCTGCCATCTAAGATTGTTAAACATTGTTTATCGCAACGCACTCTGGAACTGGTGCCTTCTAAATGAAGAATACATACAACACTGGCTTAAAGGTTTAGTTCACCCCAAAATGAAAATTATGTAATTAATTACTCACCCTCATGTTATTCTAAACCTGTAAGACTTTTGTTCATCTTTGGAACACAAATGAAGATCTTTTTGATGAAATCTGAGAGCTTTCTCTCCCTCCATGGACAGCTACACAACTACCACTTTGAGGCTTCAAAAAGATCATAAAGAGATCATAAAACTAATCCATATGAATTGAGTGGTTTAGTCCAAATTAAATGTAGGCTTTTACTCACATATAAGCCTTGATCAGCGAACATAAACAGATGCTCAACCTAACATGAGTGACGCACAAGAACAAACCTCTTCCAGAAGCTCAAGGGCCCTACATTTTAACAATCTAAGCGCATGGTCTAAAGCACACAATGCGAGTGCACTTAGGGTTTGGTAAAGGAAAAAGTGTTCTAAAAGTGTTGTCCCTATTCTCTTAATGATTCATGGGTGTGTTTTGGGCATCAGAGTCTCGTCCCCCATTCTCTTTAAAAGCCAGTTGCGCTTGCACAATGGCGAATTCGCTATTTACATGGCAGAATTTGCAAGCAGAAAAACTGAACGCTTCTCGAGCGAGGAAAGGAATCTGCTCCTGCGCAAGCTTATAACTCGCGAGCAGACCATCTACGAGACAAGTCGGATTCCACCAAAGCATTTTTATCTTTATGCACACAATAATAATCATTTAAATTGAAATTCTTTGAAATATTTGGCATGTTTGTGTGCTGCTGCATGTCTCTGCGTGTGCAATAAGCAGAGTGTACACGTGCCTATAGGTGCATATTACTAACACCCTCTTTAAATAACAAAAAAAATAATAATTGCGCCATTGACTTTAGACCATGTTTTTGTTGGTCAATGGTGCAGTCTATATCAGTTGCCTCAAAATAGCAATACACCAACAATGCACAAATGGGCCCATGGGTGCACAAATGGGCACAAATGTATTTGCTATTTAAACAACATGGCGCAGGATGTGAAAATGCCTTGGGCTGAAACTAGTAAAAAATACTACACATTGCACTAGGTGTATGATAGGTCCCTAAATGTGCTGTGTAACACACAAAAAGCTTTTGAGCTTCTGGAACAGGTTTGTTCAGTTGAGCATCTGTTTATGTTCGCTGATCAAGGTTTATATGTGAGTAAAAGCCTAAATTCAATCTGTTCATCATAAAAAGTGATTGAGTCTCTTCAGAAAATGTGGACTAAACCGCTCAATTCATATGGATTAGTATTCCGATCTCTTTATGAACTTTTGCAAAAGTTGCAAATTTGAAAAATCAATTTGTGTTCCAAAGATGAACGAAAGTCTTACAGGTTTGTAATGACATCAAGGTGAGTATTAATGACAGAATTTTCATTTGGGGGTGAACTAACCCTTTAAAATTTGGCTAAAAAATAGGTATCTTAGGAGGCAGCAAAAATATGTTGCCTAATTTTTGGAACAGTATGAGAGTTAAGAGTTAAATTTTTGGATAAATGTCCTGGCACACACACACACTGAAACAGCAGCAAGTATATGCGTGCACACCTGCTCTTCCCTCGCTGTGCTTAGACATATTTGCACATGCCTGTTAGCTCAACATTCCGTGCCGGTTCACAGCTGTCATAATCGAGTCACCTTTTCTGCCAAATCAATCTCTCCACAGTCCTTTATTCCCAACACTTCCTCACTTCTGCAGCATTTACACACCCATTTAATGCTCTGTGCATGCGGAGACAATAGACCTGGTGCTAATGCAGACATGAAGCGGCACAATTCAGAGTTACGAATGTCTTCCAGCTGATGAATGTGTTAATTGCTTTTCCACAATCCACTGCCATTGCTGGACAAAGTTCAATAGGGTGCGTATGTGTGGGAAAATGCGTGACAGGGAGCGTTTTGCACGTGCGCTTCTGTGTACGCGTGTGTTTTCTTCTTTATCTGCCAGCAAGGCCCGGCCCAGAAGCTTGTGACATGCCCGAACTAGACAGCCCTCCCAATTCAACACTTGCCAGAATATCTATATGGCATGAATGTACAATCAAGCCCCTGGTTCCTCTCCAGAAAGCTCTAACAGAAATCAATAGTCATTCCCAGGGCTGATTATACAAAAGATCCCCACAATCCTCTTTGCAATTCCAATGCTTTTAGACCGCTAGGCCTCAGTGCATGAATTTGTCCTTCCCACCTGACAGGGACGTTAGTGATGACAGAACAATTGACATCTTCTTCATCTGCGTGCAGTGTATGAAAAGACAGATCTTTGCATCATATTCTGTTATATTAGATGAGCCTGAATGACCTTGCTTTGGTGATGAAAATAAAGAAGTCAGCGCAGATGTGGAGAAATGCGCCTGTGCTTGTCTCTGTAGACTAAGTGGGTTTGCATTGATTGAGAGGGAGGTGCAATCTATAGCTGTGTGTCAGTGGCTGGCAAGGACAGAGTGAGCAACACACACGGGTGTGCGTGGATGACGGATACACACTGCACAGTTTTAGACTCCGTAAAACTCGATGATGTTCAGTTTAATCAGTGCCACAGAGGTGACAGGAAGTTTGTGAACACCTAATAACCCTGGTATCATTTACTCGCCCTCATGTCATTCCAAACTGATGATGGTTTTCTTTCTTCTGCGGTGCACAAAAGAAGATATTGTTTCAGCAGTTTTTTGTCCAGTTCTGAAAATGAATGGGGTCCAGAACTTCCAAGCTATAGAAAGAACATGAAAGTAGTACAAAGTGAATCCATACAACTGGTGTATTCTTTTTTTTTTTACTCTCAAATCAAATCAAAACATTGATCAATGCACTTACACAGACTACATAAAATACAGATCCACCTCTCTGAGCCTCACTGGTTCTCACATGACCGAACGTCAAGATGTTTGAGGTTTGTGTTGACATATTTTTAGAACTAAACAAAATAAATTATAAACAAAGATAAAGATTTTTTTTAAGGTAACATTGACTTTAACCTAAACTGTGGTTAACAGTTGTGGCTAGACAAGAACAAAAATAAGTGACTTGAAGCAGCTTAATGAGAATGAATGAACAAGAAATCCTCTGTGATGAAATCCTGGAAATACTTCTTTGCTGCTAAAGGAGGGATCAGCAGTTCAGATCTCATATTTCACTCTCTTTTTCTAACAAGAGTGCTTAGTGTTAGATACATGTAATCAGTAAAACAGGCAAAATGGGTCACAATAAGCACATTTTCAAAAATTAGTTATTTTCAAGCTCTATTAAAAAAAACTTCAAAATGATGTATGATTTGTTGGAGTCTGACAAAGAAATTATGAGCTACAACTGTTTGAAGTCGATAGAGTCAGCAAAGTCAATTTTGAAAAAAAATGAGTTAAAGTTTTCTGAAGGTTCCAGAACAAAATCAAATAGCATTCATACCTTAAAATCCCTGTTACCGTTTTTTTTTTTTTTAATTGCTTAATTACAAAATCCTTACTTGTCACACAATTTCTGAAACCTGACACTCAAACACCAGAACCACACACCAAATCTGCAAAACCATACACTAATTCTCAGCCTTTGACTCAGTTTTCAATTTCATAAAACACTTTTTGCAAAACACAACACGCAATTCTCTATGTAACACACAAAAATCTAAACACAAACACAACCATTGTTTCTGTCCAAATACACATGGTTGATGTATTTCTTTTCTTTCATACTGTGTAATACTGTATTCAACCACAAATGCTTATAGTAAAAAAATTAATTGTTTGGTTTCAATCTTGCTTTCGTGTTTACCATGAATTTTTCATCTCCATGAATTTTGCATCTCTCTGCCAAATACTTTCAGTCTTGTACAGAAATGTACACAGGAGCTCATGAAAGAAGAGCTTTAGGTTTTGAATAACTGTGTATATGATATATCCAAAAACAGAATATTATGGCAAAGGTGTTTACAACATAAGACAAATTTGCTTTTGAGATGTTTTGTGTTTGTGATGTTTTGAATGCAGTGCTCTTGCATGTGAGGCATTTTGCATTTAGTATTTGCAATTATTGGATTTGTGTGTAAAGTTTTGAAAAAAAAAGAGGCAAAGTTTTGAAAATGTGTGTAAGCAGTTGAAAAAAAAAAACTGTAATAACACCTATTTTGGCACACACCTCGTCAAAGGTGAGTCTATATATATATATATATATATATATATATATATATATATATATATATATATATATATATATATATATATATATATATATATAATATAATATAATATATATCGATTTGTTTACATCAGCATGAGTTTGAAATATCATTGGTTCAGACTCATGCCATCAAAAATTCGCTATGAATATTAACAAAGCTGAAATTCCGCACTATAAAACGATACCAAACTTCGACTAATGAGGAAGTTGCTGAAGGGAAGTGTGAGTGGTGAAATGAGCAGAGAAAAACTGCATTTTTCGTGGACAAAGGAAAGGTACTCCTCTCAGAAAGCAAGCAAATAAAGATACTTTCAGATGTTTAATTGCTATTTGGAGCTTTTGGATTGCTAGACAAGGGCTTAATGAACTCATTTTTGTGACAACCTCAAAATTCGACTAAAACTGACATTTTTCCCTTGTTTTGCCTGTAGCTCATAATTAGCCTGTGTGCATTCTGACTCATTTTGCCAGCATGGGTCACATATGCTTTGTTTTAACTGTTTAATAGAGTTTCTTTCAAAATATTGTAGGTTCAAACTCCTCAAGAGGCAAACCATGAACTTTGTGATTGTGGTTCAATGATTGCCATTGTTCCTTGCTATTTACATTTTCTGTACTTCTACTAATTCTGAACTTTCTAATGGCTTTAGAAAGGAATGACACTCCAGTATTTTACCCACCTAATGTAGAAATTGACAAACTTCTCCCGTGAAAGAGATATTTTCTCAAAATGTGGCATAAATAAATGTTATTTAGGCTGGTTCATTTCTCTCTTTCTTTCTTTCACTCTCTCTCTCTCTCACACTTTCCTTGTCATTGGACGTTAATCTTAATCAGTATTCCATTGCTGTCAGTTATGGCCAGTGAATTTTAAAAGCCAATTCATGATTAAATATTTTGAGGATTATTTCTATGGCCCTTGGTTATCTGTTGGCAGGGAGAGTTGATGGGGTGTAATAGCAGTTCACAGTTAATGTTGGCAGTCATAAGATTAGTCCCCAATTCACTTTGTGTAGTCGAACAGAAGTCACTGACCCCGTATCAGTTTCGCCCCTTGGCACAGACCAGCTTGGTTTAGCTCTGAAAAAGCTTGAACTGTGTGTAGATCGGCACTGAACACTCTCAATGAAAGGCCCAGTGCTGAATTTGAGTCCTGAGGAATACGCAATGTGTGCTTTATTTAGCTTATGGCATGAAATTCACAAGAGACCATTCATGAGATTAAATGATTATGTGTTCTTATGATATGTTCATAGCTGACTTAGTTTGTTTCTAATTATATCTAATGGTTTGTACGCATTGTTATCTGGAGATTTAAATAGCTTTTCATTTATTTTGTTGCTCCAGATGGCGGAATTCTGAACAAATATGTCTGAAATGATTACTCAGCATGCAGTAGGCAGAAAGAGGAAAGACGCAAAACTTTAGTTCTTTTCTTTGAACAACTTAAAATCAATGACAGAGTTTGAAAAGTTGACAGAGTACTGTCATGACAAGTTGATGACAAAACTATTTACAGCCCTGTGGTGAACAGATGAAGCTGAAAATGAAGAATAATGGGGGGAGTGTTGTTAAGAAGCTCATTACAAAATCATGTAATGTGGTGTCAATGTCAGTAAGTCTCTTACATTATCAGATAATTTGACCTTTATATGACAATGAAATATTATTTCGGGTTGTACTGTAAATGTCATGATTCCCCATAAAATTAATATTTAGAATTTAATAAGCTAATTCACACTTTAATAATATACACTATTTTGATAGTCAATACACTCTATAAGTACTCTGTAACTACATGTCAACTATCTTACTTTAACCCTTTGATGCACAACATGGGTCAAAAATGACCCGGCTGAGTTTTTATTTTCTATATCTTTGCAAGAAATTATTTTAATCATTCAGTATTCCAGGTATTCCTCAATTAACTTGTTTTTGATCATCACAAATCCTCATTTTAATTTTTTCTTTCTTACTTTTTTAATAAAAATCATTTTTGTATCACTACCCTTCTAATGCGCAACATGGGTCAAAAATGATCCGTATTCATTTCCTATGTAATTTCAATCATGGTTGACTGTTTCTTTGCTGAATCTATAAAAGAAATGTATTTTATCATTCATTTATTCCAGGTATTCCTTAAATATCTTGTTTTTGATTGTAAAAAATCATTATGTTCATTTTTTCTTTCTTACTTTATAAACAAACACAGTTTTTGTCTGTCTACATCAATTTTACACACATGGGTCAAAAATGACCCGTATTCATTTCCTATGTAATTTCAGTCATGACTGAGTGTTTCTTCTCTGAATCTTTGAAAGAAATTTATTTTATCATTTATTTATTTCAGGTATTACTTAAATATCTTGTTTTTGATTTTCTACAAATATTTATGTTTATTTTTCTTTCTTACTTTATAAACAAACACAGTTTCTACATCAATTTTACACACACGGGTCAAAAATTACTTGCAAATTTTTGCAAGTAGGAACATATTTACTGCAGACAACTGTTCATCTGCCACACATTTTACATCTTAACAAGGCTACTTTTGTATATTTGATGGATGTAAGTCTTATTATATTTAATATATTAGGCTATATATTTCATAATTTTTAAGTTTTTGTCATAAATCAATGCAATTAATATGTCTGTCACCTGAAATGTCAGTTTTAGTTCTTGTGTTTCTCTTTTCTTCATTGATTCTGCTTGTTAACAGCAGGTGTTCATCACTAATGCTCACTCATCACTTAATTAATTGCTTAATTATCTCATTAACTTTCCCTCTGCTTCAGTGTTATTTTAACACTATATAGAGAGGGACCAAATGTACTCTGAGCACAGTTGATTTAACTCTTGAGATTTTGCTGTGCAGGAATCATGTTTCCAGACATTTATATGTGCCTGATTTCAACGCTGGAGAAATACATAAAGCAAATTTGCCTGTGAGCGCTTTATATAAATACAATATAGGTAGGTCTAAGTCCAGGTGATCACTTATATCAGTGTTATATATCATCCAGTCCTAAAACTTGTAGAATTTTTGTCAGTGTTTTTTAAATACACCCAATTATGCAGAATATAAGATGCTAAATATTTAATTGGTGAGTTGTCAATACAATATATAATAATACAATATATAGTGTATGATTTTACCCCAAAAATATTGACAAAATGATACCCGCAAATCCATGTTTCATTGCCTTGAGTGCAGTTTTTTCTGGGAATTGCAGTGATCCATTTGCTTTTCTTTTCTTTAGCTAACAGTCTGTAAAAAACATACCTCAGATTTATTGTCAAATCTATTTGTACAGTCAATCGCAAATCACTCCCGTTTTGAATGACGTTTGTGAGTTTTTCACGGCATTCCACCATTGCTGCCTCTCAGTCTTTTTGCCACTCAGTGGGCGTAACCGCAGTCGCTCTGGACGACAGTGACATCACGTGCATGCCCTCTATAGCTAGTAGAATGTATAAAAAGTGGGGTCCCACTTTATATTAGGTGGCCTTAACTACCATGTGCTTACATCAAAAAATAAGAATGTACTTATTGGGTTCATATTGAATTGCAAAACACTTTTGCAGCTATTGAGGTTGATACGGGTAAGGTTAGGGACAGGTTTGGTGGTATGGGTAGGTTTAAGGGTAGGGGTAAGGTGTAAGGGATGGGTCAACAGTGTAATTATAAATGTAATTACAGAAATTAATTACAGATGTAATTACATGCAGGTGTTTTTAAAATATAAGTACAATGTAAAAACATGTTTGTACACAATAAGTGCATTGTATCAAATGATTAATTTAAATGTAAGTACATAGTAGTTAAGGCCACTTAATACAAAGTGGGACCAAAAGTGGACTAATAAAGTGTTAATTCATGATATTTGCAAAAACATTTATCTTTGTTTTGGAAAAGAACAATTAAAATGCAGGTACACTCACAGATGCTTAAAGTGTAAGGAAAATATCTTATTACATTTTAGTTGTAAATATTTTTCTAATAAAGTCATATTGAAATTCTTTAAAAAAATAAAAAAAAAATATGTATACATTTTAAATACAGAGGGTACATCTAAGTGTACATCTACAAGAATTTTTTTTTTTTTTTTAATCTTTATAATGGACACTTATGTCATTGAGCCAAGATACAAATGATGAAAGAGAAAGGTGGCAGAGAGGTGCTTAAGAGAAGGTCATTAAAACCTTTTCTCACCCGGAACAGGTGTTGTTTTAAGGATCCTCTGAAAGTTGAGCGGGCGTATCCTCCCCACCAGGCTGGCTGCTTGTAATTAAAACCAACCATAAAAAATCTACCGCTCACCTCGACTCCCTTTTCCTCCTCTGCTTTCTCTCCTCCCCTCATTTATACCCTCTTCCTCCCTCTCTCTTTCTCCCAGCTTGAGTTGAGGAAAGTAGGAAAACATGTGCTTGAGCTGTCAGGGCTGAAGCAGCAGATTGGAGCTTAGTGTCATGCTGTGTGGGGGAAACTGAGGCGAAGTGTACAGCCTGCTGGGGGACACAAGGTGGCAGACCCAGGGGTCCAGCAGGATCATAACCCATATGGGGGAGGGAAAATGGTGCCGGCTCCATCTCAGTGGCCATGTCTGGAAGTGAGACGACAACATCAGTGTACTGCTGGGTTGTATGTCTTTGGCTCTGTGTCTGTCTGTGTGTTTGTGTCTCTGTTTCCGATCAATACTATTGACTGTGCACCCCTGCAAGGACACTAATGATGCTTTTATTGTCATTTCTAAAAGGGAAGCTTCTCTCGGTTATCAAAAATTGGTCTTTTTCAACAACTTGTTTATAGTTTGTCCTTTGTAAACCCCCATCGGGCCTCAACTAGATTAAACTAAAACTTTGCACCAATTAACTTTCAGCAAGCTATGATCTTTCAATTTGCACTTTATCATGAATCCATTGATTAGTTTTTTCCCCTTTTAATAGGTCAAAGCTGTGTCCCCTGTCTGGTAGTGAGGGAACAGTGATGATAAGCATATACGCTGTAGTTACAGTGGCAGATGCAGAGCATGCATCATGTTTCTAATGGGACAATTAGAGGAACATTTGGAGCCAGATGCCGAGTGTAACCATGAACCTGATACAGCCTCTATCTGATGATGGATTGAAGAGAGAGAGAAATTAATCTTGCATCTACTCACCACACTGTTTATTTCTTTGATATATTTGCACAATTTGACATTGAGACTTTATAGTGACGACATGGCTAGACTCAAGGCCTTTGCCTTTGTCCGGTGCAGGATAGTGTGCACAAATATTACAAAATGACACAAGTGTTGTCATCAATGCATGAAATAGATCTTGAGAGGCACACACACAATAGCCTTATTCATTCCATATGATTTATTTAAGTAAGTCTGTAGTCATTCAAGGTAGAAGTCTGTTCACTGACTGTCTAAAACATATGTTACAAAAAAAAAAAAAAAAAAAAAATGGATTTAAAACGTTTACAAGGTTATTGGTATCAAAGTTTTGAACTAAAAAACACTAGCAGCAATTTAGAAAATAAACTAGTTTTGCAGTAGTTTTGAAGTCCTAGTTGCAGAACTTTGTTTCAAAGTTGTATCGTCAACTAAAACGGAAACTAAAACTACTACATTTTTGGTAACTGAAATAAAGATGGAATATAACAAAATATAAATATTAGATGAAAAACTTGAACTTAAAAAACATGAAATTTGGAAATGTTGTCATGGCAAATAATAAAAATAAATAATTTTTAATTGAAGTACTAAAAAACTAAAATTACTAAAACTAAAACTGAAATAAAATAAAAAAAAAACATTAAAGCTAAACAGAAATATTAAAAAAATAATAAAAATGACAAAGATTACTAAAACTTAAACTAAAATATAAAAATAAATAAAAGCTCATTTAAAATATTAACAAAATAACACTGATATTAAATAATATTACATGATAAATAGTATTACTTTTGGACTTACAGTAGTAACGACGCACAGAGTTCACTACGTATGACAATGGTTCAAATTGTTGAATAAAGTCGTTATTTTTGTTTTGTTTTTGCGCACAAAAAGTATTCTCGTCGCTTCATAACATTAAGTTTGAACCACTGTAGTCACGTTGACTATTTTAACCATGTTTTTAACTACCTTTCTGGACGTCAAAAGGTTGCCTATGTGTCGATCAGATACACTCAGATTTCATCAATAATATCTTAATTTGTGTTCTGAAGATGAATGAAGGTCTTACGGGTGTGAAACGACATGAGGGTGAGTACTTAAAGGTACAATATGTAAATTTTTTGCAGTAAAATATCCAAAAACCACTAGCCTAGTGTTATATATTTTGTCCAGCTGATTACAAACAATATCTCTAATGTTTTCAACTACTTGTAAATCATGAGAAAATGCCCATTCTAAACAGTGACACGGGGCAGTGCAGTCGCCTGTCAATGACGTCAGTTACCTTTGTTACCGCCTTTACTGACGTAGAAACCACATGACAACAGTGCCGGAAGTAGTGTTTAGCGTCCAGCAAACCACTAGCTTGCTTCAAGCAGTTCCTTATTTACTTCTTGCACGTTTTATGGTGGATTGTGTTACTTATTTATGGAACATAATTACTGTTTACCATCTGCCGCTTGTTCTGTCGACAAGGACAGCTCCCGTAAACTCATGACCGGAAAAGGGGAAGCGGCGCCGGCGACTGTGTCATAATAAAAGTCCCGCTGCTCGTGAGGCATGTGTTGATCAATCGCTCCAGCTCCTCGTTCAGCTCCCGCAACACTCGCTCCTGCTCTGCTTCATACCACAGTAACGTTAATAATCGCATCCACGAACAGGAGTTCTTCCAGACTCCATCCCTATTCTTTTGCACCGTCCGTTGATATGGAGACCACATGTCCCAAGTTTCCGCTCTAAAACTTGGGACAAAACGCCTTTGTTTTGAATAGGCTTCTAGCGACCTCTAGCGGAAAAAAATATCACAAATTGTACCTTTAATGACAGAAATTTCATTTTTAGGTGAACTAACCCTTTAAGAAAGGTTAATAAATGCTGTTAAAATATGCATTACTCACGTTAATGCATTAACTAATGTTAACAAATGAGACCTTGTTGCAAAGTGTTAGCTATTCAGATACCCCCACCACTAAAATGGCACATAAAAACAACATGATCTGTAACTGGTCACTTTAGATGTTAAACAGACCTTCACTTACTGTAGTGGGCGGTTCTCGGCCAGAATGAGCTGCAGTGAGGATTCGATTTTAAGCAGCAAGTCAAAAGTTTAACCTTGGCAATAAATCTATATATTCCAGGCCCCTTCTGGATTTGAATGTCTACAGTCTTGATATGTTTCATCCCTATGCATTTTGATCATCACTGTATAGATTTTTGTCCTCTATCAATAAGGTAGACCAGGCAGCCAGCTATAGACAGTATGGGGGCTATGGGACAGTTCTCCAATAAAGAATTTATTTCCACAACATTCTAACAGCCTTTGTGTGGCTAGAACATTCCCGGGATGACAATATTAGTTAGAAGTTGATATCTGCAACATTAGTTTCAGGAAGGCTTCTGCTAGATTAGGTATTTACTTATTTACTAAGGCTTATGTAATTGTCGAGGATTGAATGTAGGGCAACACACACATGAATATAATAAATATCACATGAGAGGCATCCAAAACATATCTAAATATACACTACCATTCAAAAGATGTTGCGTATTAAAACAGAAAACATTTATTTACAATATTTTTAAATTGTAATAATATTTCACAATGTTACTGTTTATTGTATTTTATTTTATCAATTGAATGCAGCCTTGGTGGGCATAAGAGACTTCTTACAGACCCCAAACTTTTGAACACTAATGTGTTCATAAATATACTGATTCTCACCACACACATATGTGCCATTAATTGACTATAATATGTATCTACCCTCAAAAACCACATTTTTTAAATCTACAAACATCTTCTCAATTCATAACACATTGAAATGCCAATGCATTACAAACCACACATCTTGAATGATATATGCTGATGAATGAACATAAGAAAGCAGCATCCTCTGCATTAGTGTTTGCAGTAGTCAGCTGCGCTTACAAGATACTTGTGCAACATGGGAGAATATGTCCAAATGAGTCAGCCGTTCCTCTTGGTGCTGATGTTGTGGCTAGTCCTTTCCGCAGCTGCGGGTCCAGCTGTTATATCCACAGCACCATATTGGGAGTTGCATCATGCATATAAAAAAAAACAAACAGTCAAACATGTGGACATGCAGCTTGACAAAGTGACTGTGCATGTGTGTGTGAATTTGACTGTTAAAATGCAAGAGGATGTTTCAATGTGCTTGTCTGAAGGTGTGCAAACTGCTGTACAAATGTTCTAAATATGTGTGAACATGTGTTTGAGTGTGCATGAATAAATTGTTTTTGAAATTACACGAAGGATTGCGGAAGCATATTGCACAGTAGTCCTTGGGGACAGCGAGGGGGAAGCAATTTAAATCTGTTGCCATAAGTTCATTATGTTGTAGAGTGTTTGTTTTATGATAGGATGAGTGTGTGCACATTTAGATGAGAGTGGATTTCAAGAGCTAGTCGTAGCAAATTTACACTGTTTAAAGTGGTAGTATTGTCATGGACAAAGGAACATGTGCAATAATGTGTTTTTAATGGGAGGTGAGTAGGTGGATTGACAGGTGTGGTATGCGAAAATAGTGAAGATAAAAACACCTTTGATGGTTTAATGATGATGTAAAGAACTGGTTCAGATGGTGAGTGATTAGGGGTTTTACACTAAGGAAGAATTATATATATATATATATATATATATATATATATATATATATATATATATATATATATATATATATATATATATATATAATGTATACAGCTATGGAAAAAATTAAGAGACCACTTAACATTGATTTCTGAACATGGAGTGGTCTCAAAATATTTATATATAATTTGTTTATTTAACAGGAACACAAACAACCGATGCCATGTATACATAAGGCATTTCGTATAAAGCTAGTTTGCACCCTTCGTCCCTAGTTAGGTTTTTTAATAAAATCAAAACATCCAAATAAAAAAAAAAAAAAACACAATCATCACAAGGAACAAAAAAAAAATAAAAAATACACATATGTATATACAAATAACAAATGTTGGGGGTAACACATTACATGTAACTTAAGTTATGTAATCAGATTACTTTTTGCAAGTAACTAGTAAAGTAAAGCATTACTTTTTCAATTTCCAACAAAATATCTACGTTACTTTTTCAAATAGATAACAAAAGTTACTTTGTTTTCACATTTACTGACTGACAGCTCTCCTGTCCCAGAGGTGTTGTGTGTGCTGTGTAAACATGATGGCTATTGTAGTTCTAGATTAAATGTGAACATGCATTTACTCATCTCACTTGCACAAAAACATTCAGTATTCCTCAAAATGAATAAAAACAATGAAATGCAATCTCTGAATTTTACACAAATCAGTAATAATTAAATATATTAAATTAAACAAGCAAGCCCACCACAGGCGAGAAAAAGTAATGCAAAAGTAATGTAATGGATTACTTTTTGCAAAAGTAATGTAATGGATTACTTTTTGTAAAAGTAAGTAAGTAACACAATTAGTTACTTTTTAGGGAGTAATGCAATATTGTAATGCATTACTTTTAAAAGTAACTTTCCCCAACACTGCAAATAATTAGTTAAACCAAAAATTATTCAGACATTTTTTATATTTTTGATATATTTTTACTAGTGGGTGCAGGACACTATAGTTCATTTATGTAAGTGAGGATAGCAAAATAAAGTAAACTGTGACATATTATACCCAACAATTCTTCACACAGTGACTTACCTGTAAAACTGATAAACAATTTGGAACCAAAAATTAGTCAGACACTTTGGCCTGGTCATGTTTTACTTAAAAGTTATCTGACATAATTAAGATAAAAAAAAAAAAAAAAAAAGTCTGACACAGTTTAACTGTGAGATCTTGTCATATTTTATTACCATTTTTTTTTTTTTAAACTTGATTGTTTGATTGTTTAGGTTGTACCTAAACAATCAAACAATGGCATATTGACATACCCAAACACATATGTAACTTTTACAAAGTCAAAAACATAAAATGTAAGTTATCCTATACAGAAAGAAAATGTAAAATTACCTGAATAAGCCTAATGTACTCATTTGTGAATGTCACTGTATTAGATTACAGCCATTGTTTCAGCTTTGTAGAGAAAACTAAGTTCTGATTGCAACTTTAAGTCTACAGGCATGGTGTTCCATTGATGTGAACCTTTCACTTAAAATGATTGATGATTGACCCAGAGTAGTTCTGCATCTCCGAACTCTACAATTCCCACTTACCACCCCACTGGTCTTTGCCCCAACACTACTATATTTTTGTATCAACTGACAGATTACATCAAGGCCTATGGCAAGGCCTATGTACACTTAAATACTGCTTTTATAAATGAAAATTAAAAAAAAATATCAAAACTTAAATCACTTTTGAAGAATTTGATAATGATGCCATTTCAGTGGTTTCTGATCCATTACTTTTAAAGTTCTGTATAATGACATTACAGGCTTAACTGATTGAGAAGCCTGACGCCAAATTATCGCACAATAAGTCATATGCGATAATATGAAAGTATGCATAAAACGTTTAAGCTGCTTTAAGAGATATACGTGATCTTACCATACGAAAACAGTTGACATTTTCTTAAAGGTCCCATTCTTCGTGATCCTATGTTTCAAACTTTAGTTAGTGTGTAATGTTGTTGTTAGAGTATAAATAAAATCTGTAAAATTTTAAAGCTCAAAGTTCAATGCCAAGCGAGATATTTTATTTAACAGAAGTCGCCTACATCGAACGGCCAGTTTGGACTACATCCCTCTACTTCCTTCTTTAATGACGTCACTAAAACTGGTTTTTGACTAACCTCCGCCCACAGGAATACACAAGAGTTGCGTTTGTAGAGTGTGTTTGTCGCCATGTCATTGAAACGCTGTTATTTTCATCCCGCAGTCCAATCACCAGGTCTGATTCCGGCTCAAATTGATATGGTAAAATTAAAGACATGTTTACAATAACACTGAGCGCATGCATCTCCACCATAGACTGTGATCTCCACGTTATGGTAAGAGGAATGACTTTTCCGGGCACGGTGTGCTCAGAGCTGTCGAATCACAACACAGGAATGAACCGCTGGCACAATCAGAACTCGTTACGTATTTCTGTATGAGGGACTTCATACAACAAGGAAGTCATCAGCCCGTTTTTATGACAGTGGAAACAGCGGTATACAGATAAGTAAATTATGTGTTTTTTTACACGCGAAACATGAACACATGTTATATTGCACACTATAAACACAATCAAAGCTTCAAAATACCATGAAAAACGGGATCTTTAATATGGGCATCAAACTTAAGTTTAGAGTCTACAATGACACCCAAATATTTAAATTAATTTACTTCCTTAACTTCCTTTTGGTCAATCACCCAGTGCTTTGTTCTTTAATGAAAAACACATTGATACCATTTTGTTGTAACAGTCATCCTGCATCCACTGGGAAACACTGAACAGTTGCCTGGTTAATATTTCTGCAGCCAAATGAGAAGTTTCTGCTGTTAAATAAATAATTGTTTCATCTGAATACATTTGACAACCAGCCTCCTTGCAACTTTCAGGCAAATCATTTATATATACTGTAAATAGGAAAAAGCAAAGGACAACATTGATCCTTGTGGAGATAAACATTAAGAGTCCTTCATGTAAACGAGACCAGAAAACTGACTGAGGTGAATGGTGTGCTTTAAGTACTGCTGTGGTGATGAGTGGCTGACGGGGAACAGGTGTGTGTGTGCTTAACTGATGGCGGAGTGAGTGCAGGTGAGGGCCAGGGAAGATGATGGGAAATGGAGTCCAGCACAAACGGAGACTGTGACCCTCACATTCCTACTTGCTGTTCTACCAGTATGTTACAATGCTCCTTTGGTAGGTTAGTGAAAGACAACACAAATAACATGCCAGTCAGACATCATTCAGCAGCACTATGCTTTAAACAGCAGGTCAAGTTGACAAAATCACATGCTGTTACTTTAGCTTCCTTACATCTAGGAGCTCCCACATATAATCAATACTCAAATTGAATGAAGTAGTTAAACTGTTGTGTGTAATTGGAATCAAAACACGGTTGAACTAATTACACAATTCTCCCTTAACAGAGGTTGAGGGGTTATCTGAGACAAGGCTGTTTTTGTCAGTTTTCCGGCTGGTTTATTGACCTCAACAGCCACCACATACTGACAGAGCTCCTTTCTTTAGAAATCCTTTGGTTTCAGGTATGCCCTTTTTGTTGTTACATGTCAGTCTTCCTCTCTATTCTTGGTCTTTCAATCAATACTCTCACAAGGCTATAAATTCCCCGCCCGTGTCTGTTTCGTTAAGTGCGTCTGATTCTTCCTCCGCCTCTCAAGCAGTGTATCACCTCTAGTGAATCTCCCCCCACAGCTACACTTCACCAGGCCACAAAATCAATCAATACGGTAATTAATGCAAACACGCCAGGTGTTCTGTCTGGAGTTGAGAACCATGAGGGGAAGTTCAAGGCTTTGTTTTATCTCCATGTAACACTGTGTGAAAATTTGTGACTCAGAAAATAGATTATTCTCGTTCACTTGACAGCTGTTGTATGTTGGATTGATTAGATATGGGCATGAGTGGAATGTTTGCATAAAAAAAAAAAAACATATTCAGGCAATAATTAACTAATTAACAGCAACTTTAAATCCTTTTGTCTGTATGTGTCGATATTAAGAGCAGTGACTTGATTGGGCCAATGAGTGTAGTGTCGCTGTCCGTGGTGCTGAAGTGATGGCCGGGCACAGGGGAAACAGGAGGTCAGTTAGCCACTGAAAAGTTAAAATCACATTCAGATCGTTGTTTATCGACCGGTTGTAATGATCTAAATGAGTATTGATTGTGCAGGAGTGTTAATAAGTGACCGATAGACTATTTAATCAACATCGTCACGCTGTCCTCGTGGGCTGAGTTTGGTCCAATGATGCCAAGCACACGCTCTCTCCATTTATTTGCACTTCCTCTCTTCTCGTTCTTTTGCGGCAGCAGATTAGAGTTCACACGCCATTAGTCACGGTGGGGTGTTACGCGCGGATCCCGCGCCGAGAAATCTTCTTTGTGTCAGGATCGCTTTGTCCCGCCGCGGCGGCTTATCTCCGGGACGAACGCACAATTACTTTTTAACGATTTCATGCCGGTTCATTACGAGAGCAGAGGCCCGCGCACAGAGACTTATAAAAGGTAATCAGACATAATTAAGCTCGCACCGGTGCCTATCGTATAGAAGAATGTGGTCAAACCTCAGTGCCGTGACCCATGCTATTATAGACCTAAATACATTAGCGTCTCACTATCTCTCTCTCTCTCTCTCTCTCTCTCTCTCTCTCTCTCTCTCTCTCTCTCCGTATGAGAGTGTGTTAAAATATTCACAAAAATACCATCAAAGCCAATATATATCCATATCTGATCCATTTTTTTTTTTTTTTTTTTTTTTTTTTGTAATATGTGACCCTGGACACCAAAAGTCATAAGGGTACTTTTTTTTTTTTTTTTTTTTTAATTGGGATGCATACATCATCTGAAAGCTGAATAAATAAGCTTTCCATTGATGTATGGTTTGTTAGGGTAGGAACATTTGGCCGAGATACAATTATGTCTATTTGAAAATCTGGAATCTGAGGGTGCAAAATAAATAAATAAATAAATAAATATTGAGAAAATCTCCTTTAAAGGGTTAGTTCACCCAAAAATGAAAATTCTGTCATTTATTACTCACCCTCATGTCTTTCCACACCCATAAGACCTTCGTTCATCTTCAGATTAATTCACAAATTAAGATATTTTTGATCAAATCTGATGGCTCAGTGAGGCCTCCATTGACAGCAAGATAATTAACACTTTCAGATGCCCAGAAAGCTACTAAAGACATATTTAAAACAGTTCATGTAAGTACAGTGGTTCAACTTTAATATTATAAAGCAACAAGACTACTTTTTGTGCACTGAAATAACGACTTTTCAACAATATCTAGTGATGGCCGATTTTAAAACACTGTTTCGAAGCTTTAAGAATATTTTGTTTATTGAAATTTCGGAACACTTATGACATAACGAAGCCTCGTTTACTGAAATCACGTGACTTTGGCGCTCCGAACCAATGATTTGAAACAAAAGATTCATAAAGCTTCAAAGCAGTGTTTTGAAATCAGACATCACTAGATATTGTTAAAAAGTGTTTATTTTATTTTATTTTTTTTCTTATTATTATTATTATTATTTTTTTTTTTTTTGGTGCAACAAAAATGATTCTCATCGTTTAGCAACGCATATCCACTCACAAAAATAATTTTTTGATATATACAGTAGGAAATTTACAAAATGTCTTCATGGAGCATGATCTTTACTTAATATACTAATGATTTTTGGAATAAAAGAAAAATCGATAATTTTGACCTATACAATATATGCTACACACAAATACACTACAAATATACCCATGCGACTTATGACTGGTTTTGTGGTCTAGGGTCCCACATGCATTTAAACCTCGATTGAATACTAACCCAAATAACAATTACAAATTTTTCTTTTAAAGGACCCAAGGTCAAAAGCTTAATGGTGCTCTTATGGCAGCCAGTGGAAAGACAGAGTGCGTAAGCTTTCATCTTTTTGTAAGAGGGTGAAAACTCTGGCAGGTTTAAAGACACTGCCAGTGCATGTACATTATCAATCTTGAAAGTGACAGCTTCATAGATGAGTCTCCAGGAGTCTCGTGGTATGGAGAAAACCGAACAGCTGTGCTTCTTTTAACCATCATTTGATGTTTTCTTTTCCCAGCCAATCATCCATTTTTCATCTAGGAGACGAATCTTGTCATCTTCTCAGTGTTAGGTATGATGTTCTTGAAATCAAAAGCACAAACAGGTTTTTGTTCTTTGCCGCACACGCACACACACACACACACACACACACACACACACACATGCACACACACAGCCTTTAAATGGTGCAGGCTATTGAGAAGAATTTATTGTATATGTCCTTTTGTTTTCTGCTGAAGAGATTCAGAAACATAGATCTGTGATAGCTCTTTTCTTTTCCGAACAATAAATGGAAACAGATGGCAAAATAATTTAACACAGTCATGATGACAGCTCGGCTTTAATATTGTAAGTAAAAGAAATAAATGGAATATAAAATCTGGAACTCAGTAAATTCAGTAAAAAGATTTGAAATGAACAAGCATTTGATTATGAGAGGGTATTTAGATTGTTTATCATGAAGTGATCATGCCAATTACAGTGTGTCAGATCTCTTTATATATTTACTGATAAACTTTGACAGCATGCTAAATGAGATTGCAGCACATACCGACCCTCTGTCATGAGCTTCCCTGAGTGGATATTACACGTAATATTCTTACATAAGGCGACCAAAAATACACCAAACTTGTACTGAAATATTGTATTTAATGGGTAGTGACTGTGTAAGCATACAGTATATACATGTACAGTATATTCCCATAATTTGTGCTATTTGACAGATAAAATATTTTGCCTACATAATTCTGGAAAAAAAAGTCTATACCCCTGAAGAAAAGTGAATTTACACTATATCCATAACTACTATCTTCTATACTCTCAGTATACACAAGAGTTGTGTAAAATATGAATTTTGACCATATATACTATATATTTTACTGCAAGCAAGGCCAGGTGTAGCAGGTTGTCACAGTTATTCTTAGTTTGATGTGTTTTGCTTTCATTTTCATGGACTTTTAGTATGTTTATCTTTGCTTCATGTTTCCTCATTCCTATGTTCCAATATCAGTTACTATTGTTTTTCATTATTATCAATTAGCACACACTTGTCTGTACTTTAGTTTATTATACTGTGTATATATGCCATTTGTTTCAGTTTCTCTTTGTCTAGAGTTAACTTGGACACTGTTGTGTCAATTCTTCTATTGTTTATTAAAGTTACTTATCTATTTTGAACTACTGCTTTGCTCATATTCCTTTCATATTCATTCATATTCTTGGAATAAGAACAACAGACCTCACTGCAGCTGGAAATAGCTGCAATCAACGTCACACCAAGAAGCTACCACGGATGAGATGGGTTCATTATTTTTATTTTTCATGATCGAGGAGTATGTGGAGGAATTATTTTAACATCTGCCACTGAGCAAGGTGTGATGACGTAACCCTGATGGAGGGCTTCAGGTGTGAGCTGGATGATGAAATCCGCTTCCTGATACCCCAGTGTCTCAGGCTTCAGGACCATCGGCGTCATCTGCTCTCCTTCTGCTCCCTGGGCTCCACTTCCATTAGCTACATCTCCGTAAGTCGTCAGCCAAGTCTCTACCATGGCTCCTCCCTTCGTCGACTCCGCAGTAGGACTGTGCTTGGGATCACCACCTGGCTACCTCTGCTCCTGGTTTCTCCCTGGCTTCTCCCACCATCATCGCCATCTTGGTTCCTTCCAAAGGAGCTTCCTCGGTTATTCTAAGGCATCCTTCGACGGACTCTGACTTCAAAGGCCACACCTTCGAAGGCCACAAAGGTGGGACTGAGCTTTGTTAAATGGGATGGTCTAGCCTAAGAAGGACTGTTTTTGTTGCCTAGCAACTGTGACAGCTGAAGTTGATGAATGACAGTGACATTTTTTACTGGACTCTTTTGAAAGTTATATAAAACTGTCTGAAAACAAGACAAGGTTCACAAACTGTCTAAATATGTTCACCATGGTCCATTTCTGTATATAATAAAGAGTAAAAGTGATCCTTTGAATTGAGATGCAGCTTTAGTTTGATGTGTTTTCGTTGTCAAGGACTTTTAGTAGGTTTATCTTTGCTTCCTGTTTCCTCATTCCTGTGTTGCTTTCTGTTTCCTCTTTTTCCATTATCATTGATTAGCGCACACCTGTTTGTACTTTATTTCGTTGTGTGTATATGCCGTATATGTCTGGTGTTGTTTGTGTTAACTTGCACACTGTTGCGGTGATTCTTCTGTTTATTAAAATTACTTATCTATTTTGAACTACTTACTGCTTCGCTAACCTTCCTCTTCTTGGACTAACCGTGACACAGGTGTAATATAGCACAAATTAACAAATAGTTTGGTTGCTAATGCAATGTGCTGGTGTATTCCCATCATGCATTGCAGCATGTAATAAGTTATGCGATTGAGTTTTTGTTCTGTTGACTGGTTTATTTTGCTGTTTTGTCACTTTTAAACTACTAGATTTCTATGGACTAATTTTATGTTTTTGTACTTTTTAAATGCGTGAAAGTTTTTGTTCAATGGACTTTCAGTGGATGGACAAAAATGATAAGACGATGTTAAAAATGTTAATATATGTTCTGAAGATGAACGGAAGTCTTATGGATTTGTATATATATATATTTTTTTTGGGGTGAACTATCCTTTAAACACTTAACTCACCACAATTGCACTGCAAACATTCCACCACCATTCGTTGATTATAAAATCTATTTTTTAAATAGCAGAAAATTATTTACCTTACATTGATTTAACAGTAAAATCCAGCTATTAATTACTTGTGAAATAACTAACCTCCTGGCAGTATTTTAACAGTGTAGAAGAAAACTTCTGCAGCGTTATGACTTCTATACATTACACTGGAAACATCTGTTCTTTGCCTACATATCGGATGTTCACACACTGTGTGTATTTCCACTGCTTAGCCAGCATAACCTAATTCAAGCCAGCTCCTATATTAAAAACCTGTTTTCCACAAAACCTCATGTCTCCAGTCAATCAATAAATTACATTCAGCATATTGTGTATGCATGATGGCATCGGATGACCTTTAAATGGCTGTGCAAAAATAACCATCCTGAATGAATTGTATGGAGGGGATATGAGGGGGAAGGAGGGAGTTATTTTCACATCTGAGACCATTAGACGCCAGTTAGATGTCTGAATTACACAGGCATGACAAGCAGTGGACTCTCACAAGCATGACATCAGCAATTAATAGGATCTCGAACACAATAGATAAATCAGGTCACATATTTGCACAGTTGCTCTAAGTGTGAATTATAACCAGTTTTTTATTCAGAGGTGAACTGCACCATTTAAACAACAACAACAAAACATAGCATGTGATTTCATACAGTAGCATTTCATAGAGTAAACTAATGCAATGCTGCTACTATTTTGCAGATTAACTGTAATAGTGGCTACAGCACTGTGTTAGAGCCTAGATTCCCATCATGCATTGTGGCATGCATTGTGGGTTGCAGTTTTGTACAATTTGCTATTCTGTTTTGTTGTTTCTGTCGTTGTTGTTGTTGTCACTATTAGTTACCTGTGATGTTTTGTGTATTTATTTGTTTTTACCTAAAATTATGTTTCTTGATTTCCATCTTTGCTGAATAAGCTATTTAGAGTGCTGATAATTGTGCATGCCTGCATGTTTGAAAACTATAGCTACAGCAGACTAATATCTTTAGAAACAATGATTAGCTTACCACAATACTATTTTTTTTTAAATATATTTTCTAAGTTGCAGGTCCAGATTTCCAGTCAGTCTTAAGAGTCATTATTTAGTTTAGTTTTTGTTCTCCATGTAACACAGTGCAACCACATAATGTTCTGAAGCACTGTTACATCAGCTGCATAGGAAAATTAATATGAATAAATGTATATATATATATATATATATATATATATATATATATATATATATATATATATATATATATATATATATATATATATATGTTGTATTATGATTGAAATTGATCTAGCCTGCATTGAATTCATATTAACATTCTGAATTTTGTTTGCTGTACATTTTTGCAAAATACTGCTAAAATTTTACAGTGCAGACTATTCTTTCAGCTATTATTTTGGTAGGCGGGTTAATTTCCTGCATTAATATAGTTAAAGGGTGATCAACTAAACTTGGTGAAATTGCAACGGTTCAAACGGGCTGAAGAAATGTTTCAACATCTTAAAAGTTAAAATTAAGTACACAAGCAGATGTTGGAAACGCATCGCATATAACTTATGCAGTCTGTTCCATCAGCCTTACGCAGACCGAAGAAGTCTTACATGTGCCATGTTAAGCAAGCCGGACTTTCCTAGCCTTGAAAGAACCGCGGGACAGCACAGACAGCACAGAGTGGAAACGAACACCCTCTAGTGCTGATGAGCTGGTCTTCCGTCTAGATCCTCAGAACTCACTTGGGCTTTTCACCTCAAGATCGCGTTTCGCGCGCCTGAGACTTAAAGCGTCGTTGAAGCTGTAGTTCCAGCCAGGTCTGTCTGCGTGCGCGAGACTGATTTGACAAGTTTATGCGCGTGATACTCGCCAGGCTCGTGTCGACGGCACAGCGTTAACGTTTAGAGTAAGGGAAAGCCCGTTAATGGATATTTACGACTGGAGAACATAACTAGTCTGCCGTTATTTCAAGTGTTGACAACCAAGCATCGTTAGTGATAACTTATCTCACAGCTTCTGCCCTATTTATGGGGTAAATTCTGTAAGTTTTTCAAGTGCCGCCGGTAGTTGTGCGAAATGGGCTGGCATTTCTGTCGCTCTGTGTCCGCGTTTTCGCGGTGCGGGGAACGAGGCGGCTGACGCGCAAAATCCTTAATAATAGTTAAATGAATTGTATTACTGGATATTTCGTCGTGGACTCTTTTCTTTAGTAACTGTCACCGACTTCAACTGGATACAAAAAATGACTTTTCAAAGATTTTTCTTCGTGTTTGCTTTACCGGGATTGATGTTGACAGACCCCGGCCATCCAAACCAAGGTGAGTTTGATACTATATCATAGCATAATGCCTATTCATATGCATATTGTGTATGTTTATAGTGCGTATTGCGTGCACATGAGACGCTAAAATCTCGTTCAGTCTTTCAATTTGGCCAAGGTATTATATATTTATTTGGCTAATGACACTTTATACCCACATTTCAGAATATTGCTCTTTGTTTTGACTGGCTGCTCAGTGCAGGAAAGATTAGAAACGCACTGTTTACTGTCGTTCTGTAGTTCTGAAGGCTTATGCTCAGCATCACACAAACTGGGTTTGTGCATCCCACACAAACCCATAAGGTCGGGAAGACCGGAGAATGTTGTAACACGTTCAAAGCCTATAACTCTGTTTTTTACGCTCTGAAACACTGATATGAAATTGATAAAGTGGGTCTGCCATATTAAAGTAGGTTATAAATTTACAACTCTGTAAATCAAGGTCAAGTACAAAGAGTGTTGTTGTTGTTGGCACTACCTGAGTGGATTATACCAGTTGAAAACTCTATCTATTGTGGAAATAAAATATATTTGTTAAAAAAATACACGTCCAACTCAACCCAAACTGCTTCATTTTATACATTTCATTATTAAAACTGTAAACATATGCCTATATGTAACATTTTAATTCAAAACTAACAGCAAATAAAACCACAACCAATACAGAAATACATAAAAAGCATGTGCTAGCAATTCTAAAACTGTTTGTGAGTGCATGTTTGTCACTCTCACAACTGTGACAGTCTCATTTTGTGCAATCTTTGTGGGTCCTGTAGAAATACACAATGAAAAGTAGTGCTACCTTCCTTGTCCAAAGCTTGTTTGGATGTTGGAAAAAGAGAACCGAGTGGTTATAATGATAAAAATAATTCCAAAAAGGGGTGCAGCTTGTCACAGTAGCCCCAAAGGTACACCTGTGGGACCCTTTAAGACCAGCCTGAAATGTAAATTGTAAGGTATACTAAAGGTAAGTCACACCACACATAAAATGTAACTTCATACCTCAGAATAGTGTTTTGTCCAGTAAATCTTTTACATTTTTTACACATAAACTTCTGCAGTCAACTCTGGAGGGTGATAGGAATGTATGATTGTGATGTCACCCTAATATTATTTATAAACTGATGCTTACAACTCATCCTGTATCACGACACTCCCGGGTCTCACCTGTCTAAGGGACTGAATTGCAGTGATGTCAATTCCTCATCGAACCTGTGTCTCCTTTCATCCCTGTTTGTTCCCGTAACTCCTCCCTTCTGTTTACACTCACAATTTGCAGTGGTCATCCACACAACAAATTAGGCAAAATGGCAGTATTTTGAATACAAACATTGCAAGAACAAGTGACTCTTATGTCTGTGTGTTGTGAAAGAGAGGGAGCATATTTGTGTGGGATGTGCAGAAGATAGAGAGAGAACACTCAAACCATCTGAGTTGGCTTGCACGACATTTAAAACTTTTTTTCCCAGTTATGAGTCATCTTATTTCTCCCGAGCTGGGATGGAAAGCAGTTATTTAACAGGTCACTGTTTTCTCAGTTTAAACCATCACAATTTAAACAATAGATCTGGATACAGTCCTTTCCAGTGTGAACCTATAAAAATGGAAATTGAGGGTTTGCAGTACACTCAAACACACTTCCCTCCTTGTGATTAACACTGATGATAATATCCAATTAATATGCGTACAGAGATGGCCCTACACAACCTCGCGATATATGCTTCTGTTGCAGTGCTGTATAAGAATAGTCTGCTCTTTCCTGCTTTATACTGTAGCACAAGAATCAAACTGCTTTGAATTTCATATGCTTCTCTTTACCTCAAAAAAAAAAAAAGAAAAAGAAAAAAAGGAAGGAACGTTTTGCAGGGCATTCATTGTAGAACTCTTCAAAGCCCTTAAAATCCATTTAAAAGAAGACCGTTCTCTGAATAAGCTTATCATGCAATCTCCTGTCTTCTCTCCTCCTCATACTCGTAGCTGAATCTCAAATGCCTCTTTGACCCCCTTGTAAAACCAGTTACTATTTAAGAGCAGGTCTGTAAGAAGCCCCGCTTAAAACCACCTTTTTGCAGTGATGCTTGACGGGCTGCTCTTGCCAATCATGCTCAACTGTCATCTTGCACCAAGAAAAACTTCAAAATGTATGTCAGATCGCTGTAAGATAGCAATGTTCTCAAGCCCTATAGTCTAATCAGTCCAGAGTGGTATTTAAGTGTTCCACAAGGGCTTTTTAACCTCCTCTTCAACAGATATCATTGGTTTTTCGTATATGCTTGTCATCGGTCAAAATGTGAGTAGATAAAGTATGCGTAATCCATTTAGATGTAGGATAGTCTAAAATGTGCACGATTCATATGACTTTGGAATTTATATTGGTGTGCATAGCTTCCTGTAACATGATTGAACAAATTCTGAATTTATATTCCCCCTGTGGTGAAAATCAAGTTTTTAATATTGTTCATAGGTCTATCTGGTGTTTTTAACATGCTTTAAAGGTGCCATCGAATGTTATTTTTACAAGATGTAATATAAGTCTAAGGTGTCCCCTGAATGTGTCTGTGAAGTTCAGGCTTAAAATACCCCATAGATTTTTTTAAATGAATTTTTTTAACTGCCTATTTTGGGGCATCATTAACTATGCACCGATTCAGGGGCTGCTGGCCCTTTAAATCTCATGCTCCCTGCCCATCGAGCTCACGACTCTATAATACAGTGCATTTACAAAGTTCACACAGCTAATATAACCCTCAAATGTATCTTTACAAATGCTCGTCATGTATGCTGCATGCATGCTTCGGGTCATATGAGTATAGTATTTATTTGGGTGTTTATATTTGATTCTGAACGAGTTTGATAGTACTCCGGGGCTAAAGCTAACATTACACTCCAATTACTGTTGGAGAGATTTATAAAGAATGAAGTTGTGTTTATGAATTATACAGACTGCAAGTGTTTAAAAATGAAAATAGCGACGGCTCTTGTCTCCGTGAATACAGTAAGAAACAATGGTAACTTTAACCACATTTAACAGTACATTAGCAACATGTTAACGAAACATTTAGAAAGACAATTTACAAATATCACTAAAAATATCATGATATCATGGATCATGTCAGTTATTATTGCTCCATCTGCCATTTTTCGCTGTTGTTATTGCTTGCTTACCTAGTCTGATGATTCAGCTGTTCATAGATCCAGACGTTCTGCCCTTGTCTAATGCCTTTCATAATGTTGGGAACATGGGTTGGCATATGCAAATATTGAGGATTTTTGAATCCAGGGCACCTTTAAGACAAACCATGTGCAAATTCATAAGTCAACACTATTGCTGAGTATCTTCTCTTTAAAACTGCAGTAAACCAAAGACAGTCTCAAACCCACGGTTTGAAATCGCTGGTGTTTCTGACGTCACAAACTACCTAATAACCAATCACATCAGCATGTTGGCGGGCTTTAGCGTATCATTAACTGACCACATAAGGGAGTCCTAAAAGAAGGTTGTTATCTCAGTATATTTTTCTGTTTATATGAAAAATCATGTAGATTTAGTAATATGGCAGGTATGTGTATGATGCATATTACGATGTTATGATAAACTTATACACCTTTCTCCACTGACGTTCTGAGTTGATCAAAGCGTTTCTAAGGATACTGATTGTTAGAAGGCAGCTGTCTGACTCGTGAATGGGAGCATGGTTTGTGTAACATTAGTAACACATTATTAGCTGTTTGATAACATCAAGCAAAATGCTAATCATATTTAATTAACGTTATGTGTCCAACGTTGTAAAAAGCAATAACATTGTGCAGTGTTTCCCTTAGTAAATTGACCAAGTGGATCTCGTCTGAGCTTGTGCGAGTGAGTGGAGTCGGGGCTAATTATCATATTCATAGATCTGTGTATATTAAATGAGGCAAGGGTGTAGAGTTCCCATTCAGTCGGTCACGTTCGACGTACGTCGGACAGACCGACGAATAGGAATCTCGCTAGAGAGGCCAATCTACTTCGAGTGTAACTAAACGAGCCAATGCACATTGGCATGCAATCATATGCATCAGCTGCTCGCCTCGCAGCGCGGGTATATAATGAGCAGCAGGTGCGTTGCATCTTCAGCTTTTCGCTTCGGAGCCGAACGGTGTTTGTTCCTGTTCTCTGCAAGCGAGTGTCTGCTAGAAGACGAGTCAAGCTTTTGGTTGAACTTCTCTTTTTTTCCGAGTGCGGGCGAACAGCACAGCAGCGGGGTCGACGTCCTCTCTTTTTCTGTTTCGTTTGCCGTTTTTGAGCAAATAGCTGTTTGACAGCGTCAGAAGGCTGTTCTCACGGCCGGTACGGTGCGCTTTTGAGCGCTGAAAAGCCGTTTTTACGGCTGGTAAGAGTGAGCGCCTTCAAAGAGAGAGAAAGCACATGACAGGCTGCACACAATCCCTGTCTGTGTTGCGGTGGCCGTTCCCCTGCGTGCTTCAGCACTTCTAAAAGAGTAAAGTCCCTGAAAGAGCTTACACAAGTAGATTCGCGTCTTTTTAAAGACGACATCCTACTTGTGTTTCTGGATGCGATCGTTCCTGTCCTCACTGACGGCCACGATCACCGTTTCGCATGTCTGGGCGCGTGCTGAAATGATGTTCGTGGGTGTTCATGTTTTCATATGAGAACATGATCACGTCGACACGCCGGTCGTGACTCTTCTTTCTCCGGGAAGCTTGAGTCCCCTCTGTTGTTGGCCAGCTGCCGCTTGTGTGTAAAAGCACAGCCGCGGCTCTGCCCGACACTCTGGGAGACCGCGGAGATCAGCGAGAGCAAACCTCTCGCTCCTCTGCGTGTCGTGTGCCGTCGAGCTGCCGGGCTGCAGCGCGGGTTGTCACGGCAACCCAGCGCTCGCTCGGCGCTCTAGATGCGCGGTTCCCTTGCGTAATCTCCATTGTAGCGCCCTCTCTGGTGCACCAGAAGAGGTCTACTTTGCTGATATGGCTTGGGTGACATGAGGTTGAGGGGTTCCTTCGGGGAACCAACCCCCTAGGGCCCCTCCCTCTCTAGCGCATTGCAAGCTGTGCAGTTTCTGGATTGGATTGCTGGTCCTTTTCATAGGGGAACCTAGCATTTCATTCAGAGCTCCATCTGAGGGTCAGACGTCGATTGCAGCATCGGAGAGAGTGCTGTTATGCTCTGGAAATGAGGGTGACGCTGCCCACTGTAATGGTGTGTGCTTATGCTGACTCAGATTCAGAGTTTACAGCCATGCTTTCCTGGGTCTTCCAGATGTGCATGGAAAACTTGGCAGTATGGGGGTATATTGGTGCCATAAATATGGAATGCCAAAGGTGCCAATCTGCATAAGTTTTTCCTCTCTCACTACGCTCTTGGATGGGGTGGCTGTACACAGACCACACCCACCCTGCATGTGAGGCCAAGGCACTCTTTTTGCATGAGGGTAGTTCTGTGCTGGGGTTGAGCTGCGCTTGTTGACTAACCGTGATCAAAGTCACGGCGCAGGCCCTCAGCCAGACGATGTCCACCTCCGTGGTCCAGAAGTGCCCCCTGGCTTACCTTGTGAGGTGTGAGAGGTTGTCAAGCTAAATGCTTTCTCAATGCTCCCATCTTACGAGGTGGCCTTTCGGTGACACTGTCGAGGACTGAGCCCAGCGGTTCTCCTCAGTTAGTAGCGGATAGGGGAGCTTCCCATGACAAACCATTGAGTTCCTCTTGGGCCGCCCCTCAGTCTGCTCGTCGCCAAGGGTGTCGTCCCCTGCAAGAAACTCCGGCCCAGCAGGCTCTGCTGTATCCATTGCGGGGAGATGACGCCTCCCGTCTCTGCAGCTGTTTAACTGGTTGGTGAGAATCACCCCTGAGACGGGCGACCCAGAGATGGGTGGGGCTGCTCTTCCACCCCTGGAGGAGGGCCAGGTGGTAAATCCTTTATTGGGTTTGTTTCTGTTCCGCCACTGACCCAAGAGGCAGCGGTACCCAAATTTTAAAGAGCAGTTCCTCCATTTCCAGGTCTGAAGAGGGTTTGGAGAGCAGTGGGAGGAGAAAAACCTCACCACTCTCATCCCCCTCTTCTGTCGCCAGCGGACAGCAGCGAGCAGCGGGCAGCCAAAGCCTCGACTGCTCCCTCTGTCCATCCGTGGAGCCAGGTAAGTGTTGCCTAGCACACTGTGACGCCGCTTCGGGCCGCCTCACAAAGAGAGCCCCCCGAGCCGCGTCCCTGTGTTCCACCTCGCTGCCCTGCTGCGGGTACACCGGTGGTCCCTTTGGTCCTGCTTGTACGGTCTCTGCGAGCCGGGTTAGCGCTCCCCAGTCCGTCTCTCTGGCTCCTTCGGACCATCAGGGTCGGCTTTGCGATTCAGTTCGCCCGGCTCCCCCCACCAAGTTCAGGGACGTCCTCTTCACTACAGTGAGAGATGCCGATGCCCCTGTCCTGCGTGCGGAGATCGCAGTCCTACTGGCGAAGGACGCGATAGAGCCGGTCCCTCCAGCCGATTTGAGGTCGGGGTTCTACAGCCCCTACTTCATTGTACCCAGGAAAAGCGGCGGGTTACGACCGATCTTGGACCTGCGAGTTTTGAATCGGAGCCTCCACAAGCTACCATTCAAAATGCTCACGCAGAAACGCATTTTCGAGTGCATCCGTCCCCGAGATTGGTTTGCAGCGATTGACCTGAAGGACGCGTACTTCCATGTTTCAATTCTTCCGCGACACAGGCCATTCCTGAGATTCGCGTTCGAAGGTCGAGCATATCAGTACAGAGTCCTACCCTTCGGGCTGGCCCTGTCTCCCCGCGTCTTCACGAAAGTCGTGGAGGGAGCCCTTGTTCCCATGAGAGAACGGGGTGTTCGCATTCTCAACTATCTCGACGACTGGCTCATTCTAGCACAGTCCCGGGATCAGTTGTGCAAACACAGGGATTTGGTGCTCAGACACCTCAGCCAGTTGGGGCTTCAGGTCAACTGGGAAAAGAGCAAACTCGCCCCGGTGCAGAGGATCTCTTTTCTCGGTATGGAGTTGGATTCGGTCGAGCAGATAGCACGCCTCACAGAGGAACGTGCTCGGTCAGTGTTGAACTGCCTGAATACATTCAATGGCAGGACAGCGGTCCCACTGAAGTTCTTTCAGAGGCTCCTGGGGCATATGGCGGCTGCTGCGGCTGTAACACCGCTCGGTCTGCTTCATATGAGACCGCTTCAGCACTGGCTTCACGGCCGAGTCCCGAGATGGGCGTGGCAGCGCGGCACATTCCGGGTGCCAATCACTCAGGAGTGCCGCCGAACCTTCAGTCCGTGGTCGGACCCCTTGTTTCTTCGGGCAGGAGTGCCCCTAGAACAGGTGTCCCGGCATGCTGTGGTGTTCACAGATGCTTCTGCCACCGGCTGGGGTGCCACGTAATACGGGCATGCAGTCTCAGGGGTTTGGACGGGACCCCATCTGCATTGGCACATCAATTGCCTCGAGTTGCTGGCAGTACGCCTTGCTCTGAGCCGCCTCAAAGGCCTGCTTCAGGGCAAGCATGTACTGGTCCGTATGGACAACACTGCGACCGTTGCGTACATCAACCGTCAAGGTGGTCTACGCTCCCGTCGCATGTCACAACTCGCCCGCCATCTCCTCCTGTGGAGTCGGAAGCATCTGAGGTCGCTTCGCGCCATTCATGTCTCCGGTGTGCTCAACCGTGTGGCCGACGAGCTATCACGAGCTGCGCTGCCAGGAGAGTGGCGACTCCACCCCCAGGTGGTTCAGCTGATCTGGAGAGAATTCGGAAAGGCTCAGGTAGACCTGTTTGCCTCACCAGAAACCTCCCACTGCCAGTTGTTTTACTCTCTGACCGAGGGGACACTCGGGACAGATGCACTGGCTCACAGCTGGCCCCGGGGCCTGCGCAAATATGCGTTTCCCCCAGTGAGCCTACTTGCACAGACCCTGTGCAAAGTCAGGGAGGACGAGGAGCAGGTCTTGTTAGTTGCGCCTTACTGGCCCAACCGGACCTGGTTCCCAGAACTCTCACTCCTCGCGACAGCCCCTCCCTGGCCCATCCCTCTGAGGAAAGACCTTCTTTCTCAGAGACGGGGCACTCTTTGGCACCCGCGTCCAGACCTCTGGAAACTCCATGTCTGGTCCCTTGGACGGGATGCGGAGGTTCTAGGTGACTTACCCCCTGAGGTACTTAACACCATCACTTCGGCACGTGCACTGTCTACGAGACGTGCTTACGCCTCCAAAGTGGAACCTGTTCGTCGAGTGGTGCTCTTCTCGCCGGGAAGACCCCCGAAGATGCTCGATCAGAGTCGTGCTTTCCTTCTTGCAGTAGGGTTGGAGCGTAGGCTGTCCCCCTCCACCCTCAAAAGTCCATACTGCTGCTATATCCGCTTACCACGACCACTTAGATGGCAAATCTGTTGGTCAGCACGACCTGGTCATCAGGTTCCTTAGGGGGCCGAGACGGTTAAATCCTTCTCGTCCCCTCTCCATACCCTCTTGGGACCTCACTCTGGTGCTGAGAGCACTTCAGATTGCTCCCTTTGAGCCTTTGCTGTCAGCAGACTTAAAGATTCTGTCTATGAAGACTTTGCTGCTGGTGGCATTGGCCTCCATCAAGAGGGTAGGGGACCTGCAGTCATTTTCGGTCGACGAATCGTGCCTGGAGTTCGGGCCGGGTGATAGCCACGTGGTACTAAGACCCCGGCCTGGCTATGTGCCCAAGGTTCCTACCACTCCCTTCAGGGACCAGGTGGTGAGCCTGCAAGCGCTGCCCTCGGAGGAGGCAGACCCAGCCCTGGCTTTACTCTGTCCAGTCCGCGCTTTGCGACTGTACATAGACAGAACCTAAAGCCTCAGGACCTCAGACCAGCTCTTGTCTGTTATGGAGGCCAGCAGAAGGGAAAGGCTGTCTCCAAGCAGAGGATGGCCCACTGGATAGTGGATGCCATCGCCCTGGCTTACCAAGCTCAGGGTGTGCCCTGCCCGCTCAGGTTGCATGCTCACTCCACGAGAGGTGTCGCATCCTCCTGGGCGCTGGCTCGTGGCGCCTCGCTGACAGACATTTGTAGAGCTGCGGGCTGGGCGACACCTAACACGTTCGCTAGATACTATAGCCTTCGTGTCGAGCCGGTCTCCTCCCATGTTCTCGCCACAGGTCAGAGGCACGGAGAGGCCCCGGCTTAGTGTCGGCTTGCTGCGCTACATGCGCTTCTTTTCTCCAGAGAGTCCCTACAAGGCAGACCCTGTCGAGTCCTCCGATATCCCTTCGGCAGCCGACGTGGCGGAGCGTCTGGCGCCAGGCCTATACTCCGTTGTATCCTTGAGAACCGGGTTTAGGCTGGGTTCCATATGTGTGACCCTACGGGGATCCCGTATGGTTGGTTCCACGGTTGCTCCTAAACGAAGCCCGTGTCTTTCCCTCTGGGAGAACCTACCCTTCATCGGGTTGGAGTCACCCCAGCTCTTCCATATGTAGCACAGCCCTACAGGGTTAGTCCATATGTACTTCTCCACATAACTCCTTCGGGGAAGGATGTGGCTTCCGCAGCGTTCCTTTCCCAGCGAAGGGTACGCTTTCCCAGCGTTATCCAATAGTCTCACTGAATGGGTTTTGGGGAACAGCAGTGATCGACTCTCTCTGTGTTAGCCCTGTCCCACCATCCTCAGGCAAGGGGGTTCAGGTGGCTTGCAACAGAGCGCTGGAAGGGGGCAGCTCCTGTGGCGCTTTGGTAGGGATTCCTATTCGTCGGTCTGTCCGACGTACGTCGAACGTGACCGACTGAATGGGAACGTCTCGGTTACAAAGGTAACCCTCGTTCCCTGAAGGAGGGAACGGAGACGTACGTCCCGTCGCCACAGTCGCTGTACCCCGCTGATGCTGCCGCCTATCCGGTTCGGCTCCTCAGCGAAAACCTGAAGATGCAACGCACCTGCTGCTCATTATATACCCGCGCTGCGAGGCGAGCAGCTGATGCATATGATTGCATGCCAATGTGCATTGGCTCGTTTAGTTACACTCGAAGTAGATTGGCCTCTCTAGCGAGATTCCTATTCGTCGGTCTGTCCGACGTACGTCTCCGTTCCCTCCTTCAGGGAACGAGGGTTACCTTTGTAACCGAGACGTTACATTCAAGCTATTTTAAGGCATTAGGAATTTTTTTTCACACACACACACACACACAAAATAAAAATGTTTAAATATGTCATTTTAATGATGAAAGATGAGTTTTAAGGGATACAATTATTGACTACAGGGGGACTTTAAGAATTTTGTCTTTCAGTCCATGACCGAATTGGAATTAATTTCGCATTTGTCAAGCCAGCAATCAATTCGTATTTTCTTTTTAATTTTCTATTTAGCTTTAATTTATTATTTAGTTTTAGTAATTTTAGTACTTCGAATCTTATTTCAGTTTGGTTTTTTTTAAATTATTTTTCTTTACATTCAAAATCGAATTGCAATTCTGTGTTCTGTTTGCTACCTCATTTCCAGTTGAGGAATTGAATGGGAATTTTAAAGGCATTCGCAATTCAGTTCCGAATGACTCACCACACTGTACCTACTTGAGCTGTATGTGTGTTTGTGTTTGTCCTAGTGTTCAGCTATTTGTTTAATTTAGTCTTAGTCTTGGTCCTTTGTCAAATTTCATTTTTATTTATTTATTTATTTATATTTATTTATTTATTTATTTATTTATTTATCAAATTTAGTCAACCTATCCATTTTTTTTTTTTTTTTTTTTTGTCAAGATTTAGTTGTCTGGTAGTCCAGTTTTAGTCAATTAAATTATTTTAGTCATGCTGGTTAAACTAATAATCATATTTTTTTTTTTGGCTCAACATTTTAATGATTCATGATTACTGATCTTGATTGTTGTCTGATTTGATTTACCTGATTTGCCTGACTTACACTATTATTATATAAATTAAAGGTGCTACAGAGGATGTTTTGTTTTATACATTTTTGCAATATTACTTGAAACTGTCTTTACTAATTGATACAAGACTATTTATTAGGTGCACTGAAAGGAATAATATTAATATACATCATCTGTGCACGAGGTAGGGCCTTAAAAACATCAGCCAATCGTTTACACGATCATCGTGTAAACGATTGGCCCTCTGGCTTGTCAATCACTACCATGACGTTCCGTGTGAGAGACGAGCGCGGCTGCACGCTCCAGTAACTTTCCACACTCCACAGGCACTGCATGCAATGTTTTTGTCAGGAGACAGGAGTAACAACTGCAGATTATAAGTTACCTGCGGTGAGTCCGACATAATGAATCCACTAACAAGACAGCGAATGCCGGTGGTAAACAAACACTCGTGTTTCAATACTCGTCCACAAGTTTTGGGAGGCGTTCCCTCGAAATGAGCTGTGAAGGAGGGGGGTTGTTCCTACGCATGCGCTCATTTCAAAAACAACAGTCTTTAGTTTCTCAGTCGACGAAAAGATCCTCTGTAGCACCTTTAACACACTTTGTATAAGTAAAAATTCTAAAACTCGAAAACAGTGAAATTCCTAGTTCTAATTACAGTAATTACAGTTCATCACTGAGATGGTTTGTTTGCAGATTTATCGCAGCACACACATAAAGGAACACAGACTGACTGTATAACATTTTATAACTGTATAACTTTTATTTGAGCAGAACATCTCAATGTATCCAGCTTGCACATTTGTCCGTTTTCAGATCCACAGCACTTTTTCTGCAGTGTAGAGAGCTTGTGTGCATGGGTGCACACAAGAGAAAAGCTCTGATTGGGGGATTTAAACTCCTGAGATCTGTCAACCCCAATCATGAACGCTCATGGAGCCATGTTTAAATATTTTAATAATAATTTTTCTTTTTTTTTTGTTGAAGAAATCAGAGAGATTTTGTTTTTGTTTTTTAGTTTTTTGCTTTTTTCGCCAACAATATTGTATGTTGAGACACAGTTAGTGTTTAATGATGTCAGTGTCGTTTCATCATTGTCTCATCTTATTAGTTGAAAAACAGTTGTCAACGAACATTTTTCTTCATAGTTTTCATTAACAAAGTTTGCAAAAGTTTGCTAGTTTGGCCTCCATTCTGATGCAAACAGTTGGCTTTCTTGAGGAGGTGTCCTCAGACTTTTGTTCTTTTGTTCAGAGCAATGTTTCACTTTAAAGGAAATATAGGTTAAAATATACGCTTCTACGTTCCTTTCTCCAGGGAGCTGCAGTTTAAAGCGTGTTACAGCGAATCTGAGGCTACACGGGTGTGTGTGTGTGTCAGGACAGTGCTATGTAAACAGTAATTGTGTGCTGTAACAGAGGCCTGTTAATGCCCAGCGCCCTGTTTGTGTTGCTATCATTGCTGCATGGAGTGCTCTTATTGATTTTATAGACACTGTGGAGCCGAACCTCTGGGGTTTCTCTCTTTATACCTTCAACATTTCATTGGCTCTTCAAAGAGAGCGAAATAAGCAGGATAAAGCTTTGTGCCGCCAACAGTGGTATTTATGTGTGTCTATCTGTGTCTGTTTTCTTGTTCTCTTCATCATATCAAGGCCATAGAAAAATCATCTATTGTTTTATTTTGTTGTTTTTGTATTGGTTTTAAAGATGTCTGAGTGATTCAGCATTGCATTGACACCCTGGACACGCTCTGTTCCTTTTGCTCAGAGATTACATTTACAAAAGCTGAATAAAACAAAGATTTGTTATAGTGAAAGTGATGAAAGAGATGAGCTTCTTTTGGGTACTGTGGCACCAAGGTTGGGAAGGTTACTTTTAAAATGTATTTCACTACAGATATGTAACTTAATCTAAATACTTTAGAATACTTTAAATACTAATAAGGGTCCACCAAACATACGACTTGGTTTTCCTCTGCATATTATTTTTTAACAACATCAGTTTTCCACAGTATTTCTTGAGGGAAAAAATGCAGACAAACTATTAAGCTGAGGTGTGAAAACTTTTTGAATTGCAGGAACACGATCAATTGTAATTATTTTGTCTTCTAAGAAGCTCATAGCTTCTGAAGGGCAGTACTAAATGAAGTAAAAAAAAAAAAAAAAAAAAGATCTTTAAACAAAATTTACACATCATCATCCTGTTCAAAGTTTACACCCCATTCTCTTAATGCATTGCTTCCTTCTTGAGCATCAGTAAATGCTTTTACCTTTTGTAATAGTTGTGAGTCACTCAGTTGACCTTAGTGTGAAAAGATGAGTCTCAAAATCAGATGGAGGATTTTTCTTAAGAATAGTAGGCTGTTTAACTGTTCAGGACAAACAAGGGACTCACAAACTATCACAAAACATTAAAACACTTGTGGATCGTTCAGGTAACGACCGACAGTTAAATGGTTAGTTCTCCCAAAAATTAAAATTCTGTCATTAATTACTCACCATCATGTCATTCCAAACCCATAAGACCTTCTGTTATCTTTGGAAGACAAATTAAGATATTTTTGATGAAATCCGAGAGGTTTATGACTCGTCCATAGACAACATTTTAAAGGGTTAGTTCAGCCAAAAATGAAAATAATGTCATTTATTACTCACCCTCATGTCGTTCTTCACCTGTCAGACCTTCGTTCATCTTCAGAACAGAGGGTATGCATGTAACGTCACCATCGACCATTACGACTGCGGTCACGCCCGCTAAGTGGCAAAAGACTGAGCGGCAGCATTGGTTTTCAGCGTGAATGTCATGAAAAACACACAAAACACATCCAAAAGTGGAAAGAGCTTTGTGATTGACTGTACAAATAGCTTTGACACAAAACCTGAGGTATATATTTAAAAACTGCAGAAAGCAACAGAAAAAAAAGCAAATGGATCACTGCAATTGACAGAAACAGCTGGACTCCAGGCAGAGAAACATGGATTTGCAGTTATCATTTTGTGTCAAATTATTGGATTTTGAGGTAAAATCATACCTTATATATTGTATTGTTATATATTATATTGACAACTCATCAATTAAATATTTTCCATCTCATATTCTGCATAACTGGGTGTTTTTTAATAAACAACACTGACAAAAACTATACTATAAAACTATGTTTTAGGGCTGGACAATATGATGATATAACATTGATATAAGTGATTACATTGATTTAAACTACTAATGTTGTAGTTATATAAAATATTCACAGGCAGATTTGCTTTATGTATTTCCCCGCCGTCGAAATCAGGCACATATAAATGTGAGGAAACACGACTCCTGGCTGCATGTCAATATCCATGGATTAGGTTTATTTGACAAGTTGTAAGAAACACTTTCGAGTCCAACGTTTAGTATAATTTGTTTGTTTTACTCGCGTTTTCGCAGTTTCCCCTATTAAATACAGTCATGCAGCAGGTTCTTTTGCTACTCGGTCCAGCTGAGGGAACGCGTTTTTGGCAGAAAAGTGACGTCGACGCATACCCTCTATACAAATTAAGAAATTTTTGATGAAATCCGATGGCTCAGTGAGGCCTCTATTGCCAGCAAAGTCACTGAACATCTCAAGATCCAGAAAAGGTACTAAAGGCATATTTAAAACACTTCATGTGAGTTCAGTGGTTCAACCTTAATATTATAAAGCGACGAGAATACTTTTTGTGCACCAAAAAAACAAAATAACGACTTTTCAACAATATCTAGCGATTCAAAACACTGATTCGAAGCTTCAAGAATCTTTTGTTTCAAATCAGTGTTTCAGATCGCATATCAAATGGCCAAACTGCTGAAATCACGTGACTTTGGCGCTCCGAACCACTGATTTGAAACAAAAGATTTGTAAAGCTTCAAAGCATTTTTTTCAGTTTTGAATTTGGCAATCACTAGATATTGTTGAAAAGTCATTATTTTGCTTTTTGTTGCACAAAAAGTATTCTTGTCACTTTGTAATATTAAGGTTGAACCACTGTACTCACATGAACTGTTTTAAATACATCTTTAGTAACTTTCTGGATCTTTAGAGGTTCGGTGACTTTGCTGGCAATGGAGGCCTCACTGACCCATCGAATTTCATCATAAATATCTTAATTTGTGTTCTGAAGATGAATGAAGGTTATGGGTGTAAAACAACATGAGGGTGAGTAATAAATAAGATTAGTTTCATTTTTGGGTGAACTAACCCTTTAACCACCACTTTCAAGGTCAAGAAAGAAACTAAAGACATCTTTAAAACAGTCGACGTGACTACATTGGTTCAACCTTAATTTTATGAAGTGACGAGAATACTTTTTGTGTGCAAAAACAAAACAAAAATAACAATTTTATTCAACAATATCTTCTCTTCTGTGTCATTCTCATATGCTGTTTACTTTCAGTGCTCCCAGGTTCTAGGTCAGAACGGCGACTCATTATTGGCCGGCTCCTGCATCAAACATCACACGAATCACAGGAGCCAGCTAATAATGAGTCGCGTTCTGACCTAGAACCTGGGAGCACTGAACGTAAACAGCGTATGAGAATGACAGAGAAGATATTGTTGAAAAAAATCTTTATTTTTGTTTTGTTTTTGCGCACAAAAAGTATTCTCGTCGGTTCATAAAATTAAGGCTACATCCACACGAAGCCAGAACTTTCCCTATCCAATCTTTTTTTTTACCTCGTCTCAAGAAATATCTGTGTACACACAAAACCACTGAAACCGAATCAAAATGATGTAGTACCGATGTCTGCCACCAGGATACACTAAAAATGGAGAATAAGACTTGGAGCATGCACATAAACCTTGCACGCTGTATACAAACTTTTTAGTAAAGCTTAGAAATAATGCTTTATTTTGGCTCAGTAGCTTCTGCATGAACACAAGCATGTAGCCCCCTATTTTTGCTGTTTTGTGCTGTTAGCGGTGTCTGACTAGGGACGACACATGGGATGATGACATCATCATTTCACAAAATATACGGATTGGCTGTACAAACGAAAACACAAGGGTGCCGTTTTCAGATTTATCCATTCTCGGACCCTGTTTCATAAAATAGCTGTCTCAGCTTCTGAAAACGCCGGATCCGTCTGGACGAAATGCCTATCCGATAAAAAATGTTTGTGTATACAGCTAAACTTGTCTCCATGTGGATGGGCCCTAAGGTTGAACTACTGCAGTCACGTCGACTGTTTTAACAATGTCTTTAGTACCTTTCTGGACCTTGAAAGTGGTGGTTGAATTCAAGTTTCAAGGGTATGTACATTTTTGAATGGGGCAGTTTATATAAATTTGGTTATTTTGTTTAGTGGGGTGTATGTAAACATCTATTATGTGAGAGTCACCAATTACTGTTTACATTAATTGCCCGTTACAGTTTACATTAATGTTTAAATGAAATAAATAACATTAAAATTAACTATTCACTTTGGTAATCTAAACTACTTTTTGGATGTAACTGTAATTTGATTACCACGCATTTAAAATTTAACCCTCTACCGCACGCATTATAAAAAATCTATTAAAAAAAAAATGTTTGACTCTTTTTCTTTTCTTAGAATGTCTTAAGTACTGTAAAAAAAATTTGGGAAAAAAATATTATTTTAAGGTACTTTATGAGATGTTGCCATATGGCAACAACGTACAATAGTGGAAGTAAATTAGAATAAGTGTAAGTGTATATAGTTAATATTTTTCTTTAGAAATGTTGTTTGTATTGAATCAATTGGTGCTATTATAAGCTTTAGCAGTAAATATAAACAACACCTTCTTGGGCTTTTATTTATTCCATTCTCCTTTTGCTGAATTATGCTTTATATTCTTTGAATTTCATTACGTTTTTCGTGAATATTATTTAAATTGCAAATGTAGACAGTTAAAAACAAATCTAATACTGTTCATCATGTATCATAAAACATTGACATAAAACCAAAAACATTGCAGTTCATGAACATAAATCCCCTATAATCCTTGAAACTTCACCTTTTTTCTGTACGAAAATTTTATGTTATTTTATTTAAAATGTTATTTTATTATTTTTTTTTTTTCAGAGGCGAGACACATGTACACATCACATTTGGTGCACTTCACCCTAACAATACACTTACAACCACTTGCACTGTGGTAGGCCAGTGGTAGGTCTGGGCCAGTAGTACTGGCTTTGGTGGCATGTCTCTGATGTTGATTTAATTCATAATTCAAATGTCATGGCAGTCCTTAACATACGACTAATCAACATTATATCACTAGCATTAATGTTTTTATTGTTATAGCTTAACAGACTGCAGCTGGCCTTTGCTAGCTATCTAACCTATTATAATAATGCCATTCCATTATTGCGTAGTGTTGCCATATGGCAACACAGACATTTTATCGATTTACCAAAAACTAATTTCATAAAAACTTTTTTGAGAGGTGAAAATGTCATCATAACTTACCTGAGATGATGTTAACATTTTTTTTTTTGTGAATGTGACATGGGCAGGTCCTTGTTTGTTATTGACGTTTTAATTTGCTTTCAGCAACTACATACAAGAGACGGCAGTCTGTCAGAAATCATGCCACAGAAAAAAATAGCAACTTAACCAAAGCACATCATTGGCTAAACTAAGGTCTTCTCTTACCAACAAAAAAAAAAAAAAACGAGAATGTTCTCTTAAAGAGACGGTGGCAAGGAAATGAACACAATATGTTGCCATATGTTGCCATATGGCAACACTATGCGGTAGAGGGTTAAATGTAATGAAATACAGCTAATCATATTTTGTATTTTAAATACGTAAATAAGTTACATGTATTCCGTTACTCCCCAACTCTGTGTGGCACACAGACCTGTTTGCGCCTGTCCATTGACTTTCAATTGTCGCTGGAATCAATTTGTAAATTGCACCTTGACATTTCCAGGGCCTGTCTGTGCAATGTGATCTTAGCCTTAACCTCAGTGCCTCCTTTTCCTACTCCTCCACATTGTCTCAGACACACTAAATGCCTGGCTAAAGACCACTAATGCATGCAGTGCTGTCCTTATCAGATCAATTTATCTCAAGCGTTTGACAAAGGGCCATTTTTCTCCGGTTGTGACATTCAAATTCCAAATGTCACCTTTCTCGTCTTCATCTCTCATCTCAAAGAAAAAAAGAGAGAACATGAGTTGCATGGATCTCTGCTTTATTGTCACACTCTCACACACATCTTTTTTTTCTCTCTCTCTCTCTCTCTCTCTTACCAACCATTATCTTCTTGAGCCAAGATTCAAAGGAATTTGTTTAGATCGTTTGAATAAATGGCAGAGCTTAGTAAGGCAGTTGGTTCTAGTCCAGAGCATTATATTATGAATATGCAATGATAAAAAGTGCTTAAGTTCTTTTTTATTCTTTGTGAGCTCATGCTCATTCTTATTTACATATGATAATAGTGAAGAGTACTTCAACACTACTATGAAAAAGTGTCATTGCATGCCTGATTTGCCGAGTCCAATAGAGACCTATTGTGATCCTTTTTACAAGATGTAATTGTAACAAGGTTAGTAGATGTGGGAAGAAGGAGGCGGGAACCGGCGAACATTCAACAAAACTTTAATATAAAATAAACAAACAACAAAACGAAAGTAATGCCGGCAGACCCTCGCGGACGTCTGCCGGCCACACAAACATAATAAAACATAAAATAAAGTCCAGGCCTGGTCCTCTCTCGTCCTTCATTGTAGTCGCTCCTCCTTTTATGCCTCCGGAGCTCCTCCGTGAGAGACTCGAGGCCGGCACGCCTCGCAGGTGACGCTCATTATCACTCGCGTCACCGGCCTCGCGCCGTTCCCTCACGGCTCTCGCCCGCCCTGCTCGTCACATACCCCCAACGCCCCTCGCAGGCCGGGGGGTACCTCCGAGACTGCGCTCTACTCCCCCCCGGGGCCTGTCTCGGCGGCCGCAGCACCTGGGGGTAAGGACAGACGAGACGAGAGAAAGGAGACGGAAGCAAGGGGAGTGACAGGACGAGAGAGGGGAGAGAGGAAAAAGAGAAAAAAAAAAATCTTGGTCCGGTTCCCCGACACACTGCCGCTCGGTCCTCAGCCTGCCAAGAGGCTCTTCTTCGCGGTGCCATGCGGTGGCACTGGACGCTCGGTGGACGGCCCGATCCTCGACCGCCTCCTGGCGGCCGGTGATGGCTCCTCCGACTGAGGGCAGCCGGCAGCGAGTCCCCCGTTCCCTGCTCCTCCCCTTTATGGCGGACGGCAGCAGGCTCCGGCCCACGGCGAACGGCGGCGACTCCTCCGCTCCCTCTTGGACGGCAGCCACCCCACCTCGTCCCAGGGGCACGGCCTCGAGCTCTCCGTCCCACCTTTCACTAGGCTCCAGTACCACCGCCTCGGGCAGCCTCTCGCGGTCTTCACTCCCGCGCTGCCCGAACTCCGCAGCACCGCGATCCCCCTCAGCAGCGAGGGCTCTCCGACGGCATGTCCCTCCTTCCTCCCGGGTTTCGGCACCAATGTAACAAGGTTAGTAGATGTGGGAAGAAGGAGGCGGGAACCGGCGAACATTCAACAAAACTTTAATATAAAATAAACAAACAACAAAACGAAAGTAATGCCGGCAGACCCTCGCGGACGTCTGCCGGCCACACAAACATAATAAAACATAAAATAAAGTCCAGGCCTGGTCCTCTCTCGTCCTTCATTGTAGTCGCTCCTCCTTTTATGCCTCCGGAGCTCCTCCGTGAGAGACTCGAGGCCGGCACGCCTCGCGCCGTTCCCTCACGGCTCTCGCCCGCCCTGCTCGTCACAGTAATATAAGTCTCTGGTGTCCCCAGAAATTGTCTGTGAAGTTTCAGCTCAAAATACCACACAGATCATCATTACACCATGTTGTAAATGCCCATTTTTGAGTGGACAGAAGAACACGCTGTTTTCGTGCATGTATCTTTAAATGCAGATGAGCTGCTGCTCCCCACCCCACTTTCTGTGGGCGAAGCCTGTACAACTCGTGCCTCGGATACTCTGCCAAAAACTAAAACATATGTTTGGTCATGCTCACGTGACACTGCAGTTCTTCATCATCATGAAAGTTTATCATCTGCATGTGTTTTAAATCATATATCAGTGTAAACTTCTGATATATGTTTTCTGAGCGCACACATCCGGTTATGTCAAAAACACACAAAGTACACATAAACACAGTTGGTTATGTCTGTGAACGTAAACAGCAAGTAAAGCAATCACATGTGTGTATTAGATCTGTTTTAAAAATGAAAGCAGCGTAATATAGAGTACCTACTGCTATACACTATATTGCCAAAAGTATTGGGACACCCCTCCAAATCATTGAATTCAAGTGTTCCAATCACTTCCATCGCCTCAGGTGTATAAAATCAAGCACCTAGGCATGCAGACTGCTTCTACAAACATTTGTGAAAGAATGGGTCGCTCTCAGGAGCTCTGTGAATTCAAGCGTGGTACCGTGATAGGTTGCCACCTGTGCATTAAGTCCATTTGTGAAATTTCCTCACTGCTAAATATTCCATGGTCAACTGTTAGTGGTATCATAACAAAGTGGAAGCATTTGGGAACAACAGCAATTCAACCACAAAGTGGTAGGCCACGTAATATCAGAAAGCGGGGTCAGCGCATACTGAGGTGCACAGTGCACAGAAGTCGACAACTTTCTGCAGAGTCAATAGCTACAGACCTCCAAACTTTGTGTGGCCTTCAGATTTGCTCAAGAACAGTGTGTTGAGAGCTTCATGGAATGGGTTTCCATGGCCAAGCAGCTGCATCCAAGCCTTACATCACCAAGTACAATGCAGAGCATCAGATGCAGTGGTGTAAAGCACGCCGCCACTGGACTCTAGAGCAGTGGAGACGTGTTCTCTGAATCACACTTCTCTGTCTGGCAATCCGATGGATGAGTCTGGGTTTGGCGGTTGCCAGGAGAATGGTACTTGGCTAACTGCATTGTGCCAAGTGTAAAGTTTGGTGGAGCGGGGGTTATGGTGTGGGGTTGTTTTTCAGAGGTTGGGCTTGGCCCCTTAAGGCTGATTTATACTTCTGCATCGAGTGTATGCTGTAGCTATGGCGTAGGCTGTGTGGAGCATGCTTAGCCTGACGTGCATCTCTTCAAAAATGTAATGACGTGTCAATTCAATGCGGACCGCAAGCGCTCTGATTGGTCTGCTAGAACCCTCCCTCAGGTCAAAAAACTTGTGCGGAGCAATTGGAGAAGAGTGCACATTTTCAACTTCCATATGAATGAAAAACTCTGTTCCAGGAGACACATTCAGTCAAACTGCAACAAAAGTCATTACCTATCTGCCGCTTCTGTTTGTAAGCTTCTCTGACAATGTACATGAAAAGCTGCTTCTTCTTCGGCTTTTGCCTAGATCCTCAACATGACCGTATATACTGCCTTCTAGTGGTCTGCATGCACATCGATGCGGACAATGACACAGAAGTATAAATGAAAACAGACGCATAGCCTACGGCGGAGAGGCTCCGGCGTAGGTCGGACACAGAAGTATAAATCAGCCTTTAGTTCCAGTGAAAGGAACTCAGGGGTCTGAGGATTTTTGGCATGTACCTTTGACATGCCCTGACATTTGTGCTTTTTTCAGTTGTTCATAAACATATTAATGGAAAAAGTGTCATTAAAAGTGTCATTACACTGTATTCAGCACAAACTAGGCTACCTCAGAGGCCAGGCCCATAGCTTCCATAGTTCTGGGCGAGGATGTATTATCGTGCCGCCTGCTTGAGACAGGAGGTCCTGTCTGAGAGGAAGCTCCATTGTGGAGCAATGTAAGAGGGACACTAGGTCCGAGAACCATATTCTGGTTGGCCAGTACGGGGCTACCAGTATTAGGCTGGCCCCTTCCTGGCGTATTTTCTCCAGAACTCCCGGGAGCAGAGCGAACGGGGGAAATGCGTACAGACGTAGCCTCGGCCAGATCTGCACCATGGCATCCAGACCCAGAGATGCTGGATGTGTTAGGGAGTACCAGAGTGGACACTGGGTTGACTCTCCCGAAGCAAATAGGTCGACTTCTGCTTGACCGAAATTTTTTCATATGAGATCCACCACTTCTGGGTGGAGTCTCCATTCCCCCGGGCCTTGGCCCCTGCCTCGACAGGGTGTCTGCTCCCACATTTTGATACCTTGGGATGTAAGCTGCCTTCAGTGAGAGCAGCTTCCCCTGGGACCATAGGAGGATCCGACGGGCCAAGTAATATAGTTGGCGAGACCGCAGACCCCCCTGATGGTTTATGTATGAGACCACTGACATGTTGTCCGTGCGGACCAACACATGGTGGTCTCTCAGGTCTGGGAGGAAGTGTTTCAATGCTAGAAACACCACCATCATCTCCAGACAATTTATGTGCCAGGAGAGCCGATGGTCCTCCCATACACCCTGAGCTTAGCGACCACTCCAACTAGGGATTTTTCCACATGACCAGAGCACGAAGGCATCGCCGCGTGACTTTGATCATACAAAAAAGGATTTCCCCTCAGAGAAAACCCCCTAGTGCTGAGCCACCACTGTAACGGTCTCATGTGCAGAAGGCCAAAAGGTATGAAGTTGGACACAGCTGCCATCAGACCCACCAGTTTCTGGAACTGTTTTACAGTGAGTGACCAGTCTAACTTCACCCCTTTCATGGCTACGAGAATGGAACTCACACGAGCGAGGGACAGATGTGTCTGCATCGTGGTGGAGTCCCAGACTACACCTAGATAAGTGGTAGTCTGAGCCGGAACTAGCACACTCTTTTTGGCATTGAGCCTCAACCCAAGCCTTTTCATGTGGGACAGAACAGCATCTCGATGCTGGACTGCCAGTTGCTCTGATTGAGCTAGGATCAACCAATCATCGATATAATACAGCACGCAGATGCCCTGGAGTCTCAACGGAGCCAGAACTGCATCCATGCACTTCATGAATGTGTGGGGTGATAGGCCGAAAGGAAGAACCCTGTATTGGTAAGCTTTGCCCCAGAAAGCAAACCTGAGGAACCTCCTATGATGAGGATGGATGGATGGACACATGAAAGTACGCATCTTTCAGGTCTATCGCCACAAACCAGTCCTCGGACTTGATCTGTTGGATAATCTGTTTGAGTGTAAGCATCTTGAATTTGAGCTTTTGTATGGAGCGATTTAACACATGTAAATCTATGATAGGACGTAGTCCTCCATCCTTCTTTGGAACAATGAAGTAACGGCTGTAAAAGACTGACAGCTTGCTGGGAGGAGGAATCCTTTCTATAGCTCCTTTTTGCAAGAGCGTCATAACCTCTTGTTCTATAACCAGAACCTGCTCTGGGGTCACCACTGTGGGAAGGACCCCGTTGAATCTGGGCGGGCGAGACCCGAACTGAATTCTGTAACCCTTTTCTATGATGAGCAGCACCCATTTCGATATATTCGGTAGAAGTTTCCATTCTGCCATAAAATCTACTGAGGGAACCAGTCTCTCGAGACTGGCCTCGGGTGTTTTTTGAGCACTTGATTCGACGTTCTGAAGCGGCGCACCGGCAGAAGACAAATCAAGTGATGACCGGCCCTCCTCGGAGGGTCGGTGGAGACCGCTGCACCCTGACGCACACTGGGTGGCAGGGTTAGCAGAACGGCCCCCTGAGGGTGCCAAAGAGGGATGGGTACCAAGTATTTTAATACCCAACCCTCTCTGGAGGGGGCTGCCCTCCAATGTCCTGCGCCACTGGCATCAGGACCTCTTTGAAGCCTTCTTGGTGATAATTACAGTCCGCAGATCTGTGTTACCTCACAAAGACTTCAGTATTTCTGTCTCTGTCTTTTTTTGGATGAACAGTCAGACCAGTGCCCTGAAACAGCAAACCGGCAGGGAACATCTGAATTGACTGCTCAACAATCCTCCTCTTTCTTGGAGGAACACTGGAAACCACTGCGCCCTGAAACACATGAGGTGGCAGGGTTGGCAGAATGGTCTCCTTTATTTTCTTTTAAATTCCTCAGAATTTAATGTATTCAATATTATAGCTCTTAATAATTTACAAGGTATTTTAGGGAAAGAGAGAAAGGGAAACTCCCATCTACTCAGATCCCTCAATATATAAATACATATATGTTTACGGACACGTGATCTATGCGCAGCCTCTGCAAATGCACTCTTTAGACCCGAGGCGTATATTCATTCTTGCAGGCTTAATCTATGCGCTGCCTCGGCAACGCGAGATCCGAGCTATATATTCTTTAATGAAAACTCAATCCACGCGCTGCCTCTGCAAGCGCGAGATCTGAGCCTTGCGTTAGACTTTTATTCCCTCGAGAATAAAGCCAACAGGAGTGGAGCTACAAAACTCCCGCTAGAGCATACTTTTCTTCGGGACATTTTTATGAATGAACACTGTCACTGTTAGTTGTGAGCTGACGCGCATGCTCCACTCCCAGCAAACAACACATAAATCGTGTGTATCCCCACTCGCTTTGTAGTGTAGCACAGGGGGAAATGCGATTCAAACTGTTGTTTACTATTGTGAGGTGGTGAGTCCTTGAATCGACATCGCAAAATTTACCTCCTCAGAGCTGTACATGTGAGTACTGGTGCCTCAACCCGGGGGAAGAAACCGCAGAGCGTGCTTCCACCTGGGAGACGGCACTGAACCTGGCAGGTAAGGGCAGAGAAAGGGCGGCGCCCGTCTCTAACCCCTCTGTCAGATATGTGAACCCCACGAATGGAGCCTCCGCTCTGCCTCAGCAGAAGCGGGACCCAGTCCGTGGGGAACACTGGAACACAGTGTCCTGAGAGTGAGTTTTTTTTTTTACAGTGCACACAGACAGCTCCCTCGAGAGCTGCCAGGGCATACTCAACTCCCATTCAACTGCTGCTCGCCATAATACGTGTCTTTTTTATATATAAATATATGGATTGGTGTGGGATACTCTTGTCCTCAGACGAAGAGATCGTGACTTGTTTATATGTAATAAAACAAACAACACCAAATAAGACACACGATAACATAGAGCGCTTGCTGAAGACAACAGAAGCTAGCGTTCTCTGAATCCCGGTATGCTTTATATTTTCCTGGTCCTTGACTTCCCCCGCCTCTAACGTCTTGCTACACGATTGGTTATATACAAGAGTGCTTCAATGATGTAATCACGCAGAAGGTTCCCAATGCGTCATGACGCAGTGTCAACAGTTCCCACGAAAGGGAACTGTTTCCATCACAGGAATAAATTACATTTTAAAATACATTTAAATAGCAAGCAGTTGTTTTATATGTTGTTTTAAAAAGTTTAAGATTCCAGTAACCCTGTCAGTATTGGCCAATACTGGATACGAAAATGATTTGATTTATAGCCTGAATCAGTCTTCATGGCCATGATTATTTAAGGACAAATGGCAGTAGCTACACCATGCTATCTGGATTTATTCCCCCTTGACTGAAGATCAATGACCAATCAATACTACATCATTGCTACCAAAAGCAGAAATAGACAAGCATCCGAATATATTCATATCCCAGAATGCTTTTCTCATCAGTGCCACAGTAGGTAAAGTACACCATTGTCTCTATCAACATGAAAGCCATCTAGCTGAGACTCAGGAATGACATTTTAGCAAACATTACAGACTCTCTGTTTGATGTTGCGATGTCGCTTATATATATATATATATATATATATATATATATATATATATATATATATATATATATGAAAGCCATCCAGCTGAGACTCAGGAATGACATTTTAGCAAACATTACAGACTCTGTGTTTGATGTTGCTTGATATATATATATATATATATATATATATATATATATATATATATATATATATATATATATATATATATATATATATATATATATATAGGGTACAACAGGGCTAAAGGCACACCTTAGGAAAAAATGTGCTTTTCACTACGCTCAAAGTGTAAGATTGCAGGGAAAATATATATGTTTTTTTATTGAACATTGATGGAGTAACAAATTTTGTGTGAAAATAAGTCATAAAAGTGGTTAATTTTGTATAAAATCTTATATATGTATGAGGTGGTGGGGGAGCCTTTTACCCTACACACGGGGTAAAAGGCTCCCCACCATGGGTTAAAAGGCACACAGTATTCATACAAATATTTTAGCTAAAATAATATGTTTTTAATAATGCTAGGTTAATACTTGTTCAAAACAAAATTACTTTAAAAGTTTCTAAAAGCACTGAAGGAGATCCTATAATATTTAATATAGAGTTACAGTCGTAACAATAAATTATATTTTATTATGAAATATATATATATATATATATATATATATATATATATATATATATATATATATATTTATATATATATAATATTATATATTTATATATATATATTTATATATATATATATATATATATATTTTTTTTTTTTTTATATTATTGATTTATTAATTATGGGTATTGTCTCTAAGATGGATACCCAATTTGATATAATATTTGCCATCTGAATCTAACCATGTCATGTCAACAAATGGAAAAGTCAGTCAGCTATTCATTATCATGTTAACTATTGTGCCTTTTACCCCATCAGCAGGGGTGCTTTTTACCCCAAATACCATACTTTTACATATCCTTCCGTTATTGAAAAACTGTTGCTTGAATTACCTTCAACAAAACTATTCAAAATCAAACAAAATCATTAAGAAGACCTTTGTCTGAAAATACAAATATTAATTTAATAGATTCTCATTTGCTTCTTAAATCAACAACATTTTAAAAAACATCAAATATTACATCAAAGTAGCTCAGAATCAACTTTGCAGTTGCTGCCCGTGATCGCGTCAAGGATCAGACAGATTTGCCCGTGCATTTTGAAAAGTGGATATTTAGGAAAGTGCTGCGATAAGTTTTTGTGCCATCTAGTGGTTTAGAGGAAAATAAAATCAAAGGCACCTTTTGCCCCGCGGTGCTTTTAGCCCCGTTTTACCCTATACACAGTATGTGTGTGTATATAAATAATTGTTTATAAATACTTTTTTTTTTGTTGTTTGGTACATTTGATCATTTGCAAATATCTTCCCTTCCCATTGTTTAATATAATTCAACAATAAACCTTACATGTCTTTGGTGCCTTTGTTTGGTTATCTTGAAGATCTACTTTACTGTAATTATTGTAGATTAGAAGAAATCTTATTTAACTTTGCATATTGTAAAACTGAATTCACACTGAATGGGTTTAGATTTTTTCTTTTTACATTTAAATGTGTCACTTAATGGGATGTTCTACTAGGATCCATTCATCATCTCATAGAGCTTAAAAATACCAAGATCCAGATCTTCTGACATGACACATCAAAGAAACATCTAAACTAGCAGCCTAGATACTCAAGGTTTCCTCTATCTGCCTTTTCTTTTCTTTTTTTATCCTTTCCTCCTTTCCATGTGGCCTACTTTAGGGACTCCAGATTTTTACAGACAGACATAGGCGCTAGCTGCCACTTCTGATGTGTCTCTGTTGATGTCTCACTCTCCATGCTGAGGCGGAGGGAGAGAGACAACAAACATTCAGCAGTTGATTTGGTTTGAAATGAAGCTTGCGGATCTTGTCAACACTAGTTATAAAGATTCAGCTGCAGCAAGACAACCCGCTCTGCTTTTTCTAATAAGACCATCAATAATTGCCCCATCTGGAAAGCGCCTTGCCATTTGCAGCATTACCCTTGCCAGTCTTACCATCTACTTCTAATGGCTGGTAATTTAAATTTGCCATACTGTCTTATGCCAATTTCAAGTTGTTCAATGAACGTTTCTCCCCCTCTTTTCATTGTCAAATGACTTCATTATGAAATTCACTATAAATACCACATCATTTTTGATATGGGAGCCAGAATTTGTTACATCAAGAACCAGTGGTTCTCAACCATTTTCACTCAGCCCCCCACCATCAATATTTAAAGGCCCACCTACAATATGTATATTTCTGATTTTTCTACTGTAATTGAATTCAACTAAACCTGGGAGTGAATATACAACAAATGGATTAACCAAAATTCACTGAAACAATGTTGGCATGAAACGGAACTTGTGAAAGTCTTATCTTCCCTATTGTGACATATATCTGAGTGAAACCGCTTCTCAAACAAGAACAATTTTGGGCTTCCTTTTGTCCATTGGGAACACTGTAAAAAAAAAAAAAGATGTGATCAATAAGTCACAACAACATTGTTTTTTTTTTTGTGTGTGTGTTTTTTGTTTTGTTTTGTTTTTTGTTTTTTTACTTTAACTCAAAATAATTTCAGCAATTTTAACGTTTTTTAACAAGTTATATGATATTTAACTCGATTGTTTACTTAATTTTAATACAATTTAAGTGGAAATGTCTTGAACCAATTTGATTAAAAAATTTAAGGGAGCAACAGAACTTAAGTTTTTAGGCTGAAATAGGTAATTAAATAGAAATAGAAATAGGTAATATGTATAGATTGGACCGTTGGATCATTGTGGTGTGCTCTCATGTGAGTGACAAGTTGTCCAACCCTCACTCTGTAACATTGTGTGGCTGTAATGATCATACAATGCAGAAAATCAATAACAGAGTCTTTACTTGGAAACTTGGATGGGATTAAATACACACAGATTGATTAACAGAACTAAGAACAGGTGTGTAATAGAATCAGTGACCATGGAAACTAACTATCAAAGAGAACTCTGATGACTGGGCTGGTAAAGGGCAGGATGCAGGAGTAGACAATGGCAGGAGAAACCAGAATGCCGTTGATGGTGGGAGGAGCCAGAAAGGAGGCAAAGGCAGGAGGAGCCAGGTGGGGACCCAGAACACATCCAGGATGAAGGCCCATGGCTTCTGCCCTTGGCTGGCAGAACCATGGGAACGAAACACTGAGTTGGCGGCCAAGGAGACACAGAGATGGAGCGACACCGGAGGTCCTAGAGGTCAAGGTGGAGCTATAGTGACGAGTGGCTGACATGGAGCCAGGGTGCTACAGGACTGAGGCGGAGCCGATGGGACCAAGGATCAAGGTATAGCCGGAGGGAAGGTGGAGTATGACGGAGCCAAAGGGGTGAAGGTACAAGGCGCAGCCAAAAGCACCAAAGTCTGAGGTGTAGGCAGAGTGACGTCTGACCATGGCGAGCCCGGTGGAGTCTGGTGGAGCCATAAAGATGACAGTCCCAGGCAGAGCTGAGGGAGGGAGGTACCAAGGTGGAGCCGACTGGTTGACGGCTAGAGGCCGAGTCAAGGGATCCACATGCCAAGGTGGAGCTAGAGACCAGAAGACACAAGCCGGATCCACGGAGCAGAGTGGAGCAAACAGAAGAGGAGCCGAGGAATTGAAGGGAACTAGCGACGGTGGGGCCAAGGAAATGGCTGTCGTGGGTAGAAGAGGCAGGAGAGGAAGGCAGGGTGGGTCCATTGGAGATACAGGAGACTTGGAGCTGGGCAGGACCAGCGGGAGACTTAGAGGGAATAAAAACCATTCCTCAAACCATTTCATTGAGGCCTGGCACAGCTCATCCTCTGCGGCAGGAGTATGGACAGGGCTCCATCCCATGCCCTCGTACTGCACTAAAGTGCCTTTTTCACAGGACGTTGTTGCCAGTTCACCCACCTGGTCATGCACCTCACTGCTAGCCTCAGGCTCCAGGGCGAAGTTTGGCTCAGGCTTTGGTTCTGGCGCTTGCTTCGAGGCTGGTCTGGAGTGGGCCTGGTGATGTCCTCCTCAGTGGGGCATATGGTGAACTGTGACTCTCACTGCACGTACTCTGTACTCTGTACTATGTACTCTGCAAACTTCCTAGAGGACCTTCCAGAGGCAGGTATGCCTTAGACCACTCGTTAAGGCTGTTTACATAGAAAAAGCAGAGCAAGTGGATGGTAGGTAAGTCCATATTGTAAATCCTTTCTAGGGTTCAGTCTTCTGTAATGCCGTGTGGCTGTAGTGAATGCACAACACAGGAAAGTCTTTATTTGGAAACATGCTGGTGAATACAGGAATAAAACTCATAGAACACTACCACACCAACATAAACGAGACTCAACCGTGAACAGAGGACACTAAGGGATTAAATACACAGATTGATTAACAAAACTAAGAGCAGGTGCATAATATAATCAGTGACTATGGAGACTAATTAGCAAACAGAACTCATGCAAACCGGAACATGGCAAATAATTTAAAAAATGAAACCAAAACAACTAGAACGTAACACACGCCAGCGAACATTTCATCAGAGAAGTTTATGCAAGGGAGAGGGGAAGTTCTTTGATTAATTGATTGATTGAAAGATTACAAGGATTGATTATAATAAATACTACAATATTCCATAAATAAAATAATTTTCAATTCTGATTTCACAGTTACTTTAATAATAATAATAATAATAATAATCTTAATCAATCTTTTTGTCTGAAAAAAGAAATCTGCCAATGGGGTCGGAAAAATAAACGTAATTAAAAAAACAAAAAGTATATTTACTTGTTTTAAGCACAAGTTGCAGGATCTGTATGTTCTTTATTTTAGGTTAGAGTTTTTTTTTTTTTTAATACATTAATAAAAATTTACAAAATTAAAAACTTCCTTTGTCATCCTAATGCCCACTTTGGAAGATTGCTGAGGCCCCCTGGTTGAGAACCACTAAACTAAAAATTACCAACATATCACCAATTGAAGCCTTTCACTTTTGACCTTAAAAGAGGCTATCCAGCATTTAGTTAATGTTATAAATGTAAGAAATGTAAATGTAAATTCATAATTTTTTTTCTCTTCATACACACATACTGTATGCACATCTACACATAATGCAGTGGTTTACCACAAGATTGCAAACAATATTAAGACCATGATTTATGATTGTACTGTATTTATTTATTAATTTAATTTATTTATTTATTTTCGATTGAATTCTCACTCTCAGTTGTGGAGTTGGCTCATGCATGTACAATGAGCTAGTTTGTAGTCACTGCTCAGTGAGATGAACATGTCCCCCTAAGAGACAAATGCAGAGCCTCTTTCAGGAAGGCTAAATCAGGCTCTTTATCACTGTCAAATCTGGGAAGAGCAGGTTCAGGTTGAACTATATATATGTTGAACTAGCAATCAACATGTCCATCACTGAGGCTCTGATGATGGTTGTGCTACAGGAATACCAGATACTAAATATGCCTTTTGGGTTAATGGCAGTTGCCTACAGGATCATATGACCGCTCCTGTGGAGGGGGATGAGACAGGGATTGAAATATAAATGATGGTGACTGCACATACTATAGATAATCCTTGTGGAGGTCTGAGTCTCACATGATCTAGGTCCCTTTTCAAAATCCCTTTTTACACAAATTATTTAATTGAATCAATATTGGTCTATTTATTTATTTATTTTCTGTTTACGTTTCAGACATTTAAATAGCCTACATAAGAACAAGCAAAAACAGTTATAATTTTTTTTTTAAAAAATACACTGATGTCTATGCAAGCTTGACAAAAAATAGCTCTTTGTTATGTCTTTCACCAATTCAGTGTGCATCATAGACTGGCATTAGGCCTAATCTGGTAAATATCTCTTAATAAAGTCATTTCAAATTGATCATTCTGTCCCGATATGCTTGCAGACATGTTTAATCTCCCTTCATTGTAAGGGAGAAAGTAAGTGCGGAAATTTAGGGATAATATGACTCAAGACAGAGACACTGGGTCTAGACAGAGGTGTAATGCGATTTAGAATGAGTGGCCAAAGTGCCTAACCCTCTAATTCACATTTTTCTGTTTGGGTGTGTTAGCAGCACAGATCCATCACTTCCAGGCAGAATTATCAGGGATTGTCAAGCAAATTTGATCAGGGCGAACAGTAGTGCTCAGCCTGTCTGCAGGCTCTCTACAGACAGGCACTCATCGAGGATCATTACGTTAACTCTTTGACAACACATAGACAGATAAGCAGATTATTAGCTCAGTATTACAACACATATTCAGAAGCTGTCTTACACAAAGACCGCTGTGCTGAGTGAGAATAATGATCACTTGTACATAGACCAAAATCAACAGACATACTCTCTGTTTAAGTCTATTTTTTTTTTTCATTTTAAATAAGGAATTGTGGAAGAGAAGTAGAAGAGAGAATGACACATACCCAGACTTTGTGTCGTAAGTATATTACGCCCATGACACAGTTTTATTGATAGACATTGTAATTAAGTCCTGCTGTAGAGACAAAGGAAATTGCACATTCATCATATCAAACTGGCATATGTGGGTGAGCAAATGACTCTTTTTTTATTTTTTTATTTTGAGTAACAGTTGAATCACCTGCTGGGGGCAGTGGATGTGACTGTGGCAGTGGAAATTTTATTAGCATGCAGGCTAAATGCGGTGTGTTCATCTATGATTGGTGGTAGATAGTTTAGTTTGTGTATTCTTCTGCTTTGATTTTTGCCATAGTGTCTTTTGTCTCTGTTAATGATGTCAAACTCAAGGGATACATTAAAGAGTCTCATTGCTTGATTGTTGGTACTTTAATCTTGTAAGTCTCATTTCTTTGAATCTTAATCAATGGCATTAAGGCGGCATCAACAACTTGATTGTGATTGGGTGTATGTTTTTAGCTGCTTATTGTTTTTGCTGAAAATTCTTTTCATACTCTAGCATATTTTTTCTCTGTAAAATCAAAAGGGTACATTTTGAATGTATTTTGAATGTACTGCCACTTTTGTCCATGCATTTACAGTGAAAGGAGACAAGACTAAAGCTTCAAAAAGAAAATCACCATAAAAGTATCATAGAAGTCATAGGCTCTTTTTTATGTCGAAGAAACAACATATTCTCCATTCATTAAAAAAAACAAAACAAAACAAAAAAAAAAACAATTGCAGCTTTCAGACATGACTTTCTTCCAGTTTTTATAGTTCATTTGCCATTTCTATAGCATTATTTTAATGACAGATGTTGATAGCACATTATTGTAACGCGAGAGCTCATCCATGTAATGAATCTCTTCACTCACAGGCGGATTTATTTCATTCTCGCACAAAACTGGACACGCGCTTTCAAATATACAGTGATCTCATGGCTCTGCTCTAGCTCAGATTTTAAATAAATGGGCTCAAACTTTGTTCTCTGCACTCATGAATCTCAACTTGCTCTTTCTCTAGAACTGTCTTCTCTCCTGGATTTAACGTAGTCTTACAAGTTAGTCATCTGATTTTTTTCTTCAAGACTGGTCTAACATTTTTTAAGTCAGATTATCCCTAACTAATTGCTTGCTGGTCAGACCAGTTCTTAAAGGTATAGTTCACCCAAAAATGAAAATTCAGTCATCATTTACTCACCCTCAAGTTGTTCCAAACCTGTATAAATTCTTTGTGCTGCTGTAAACAAAGAAAGATATTTGTAACCAAGCAGATATCGCCCCCATTGACTACCATAGTAGGAAAAAAAACAAAAAAAACTATGGCAGTCAATGGTACAGTAGGCAAGATCTTCTAAATATCTTTCTTTGTGTACAACAGAACAAATAAATTTATACAGGTTTGGAACAACTTGAGGGGGAGTAAATGATGACAGAATTTTAATTTTTGGGTGAACTATCCCTTTAAGACACCACTTAGTGGCTATGTTAATGCAACTTGTCAATTGATTCATTGTGCTTTTGGAGACTTTATAATAACTTTATAGCTGACCTAGTTGTCATCTTTTCTTTTCTCCTTATAGTGGTTCTCTTGGACACTACTGCTGTGCTGGGAGAACTAAGCTGGAAGACCTACCCAATAAATGGGGTAAGTAATATTTCCCTGTGACCTTTGTACTTTATACATAATTGCCCTTGCACTATGTAACATAAGGTAAATGTACAACAGTTATTCAAAAAAAAAAAAAAAAAAAAATTCCAACCATGCCCATTCAAACATTACTTATCTCAGATTAATCCAATATGTGTGAAAAAAAGGAGTTTCTTTTAATGAAATTTAATCAAAACAAGCCACTGAGACGGCATTAGTGATCCATAATGTATGCAGATAATTTCTTAAAAGGTAATTATTAACACAGGTCTTAATAATTAAATTTCACCAACTTTCAATTTTGTGAATACTATAGAGAGATATTCTAAGACATTAAAACGAGTCATAGGGCTAGAAGCAATTTGAAAGAAGCAACCAAGTGTGGTCTCACAGCCCAAAAGAGCTTCTAATAGTAGAGCTACTATTATTAAATCAATTTCATGATAAAGAACGGAATGATTGATGCTTAATCACTGATCTTTTTTCTGAGGCCGACTACAAGTGTTGTAGTGGAGGAACCAGAGTCAGCCCACAGAGTGTTTTTTATTTTTTATTTTTAGGTTGTGTAAAATGACCTATAGTCCATAAAATGATTTCCCAATGGAGTTGCAGTGCACATCTTCATATTAGTTCTGCTCTTACACGGGTGCCCATGATGTCAAAGAAAGCGAGTTCATCTCAACAGTAAACACCTCTTGGGGTTTCTTTTTTTTTCTTGCAGTAAGAGGCTGGTGCATACCTCCGATCAAATCAATAATTCATGCTATAATATCCTGGGTCACATACCTCTCCTATTAGTATTTACCACAATGTCTTTTCCTGGTTCTTTTTGTTAGGTCAGGGTATGTCAGGTTAATCAAAGCCTTTTTGGTTCTTCTCCCATAGCCAGATGGAACACACCTTTTCCAGTCTGGGGAGACTTTACCCGCCATTTAATTTGTTTTCTAGCAATAGGAGACCAGCGTGTGATTTGTTTACTCTGGCACAGACATATCCTATGGGGGTTCTATCTTTCTACCTCTCTCTCTGCCTCTCGCCCCTCTACCTTCTCTGTTTGAAGGAACCGGTTTGTTTGTGCTGTTCCATTGTTTCGTTGACTATTCTCTTGGCTCCACTCCACTGTAAACCTCTCAGATTCTGTGCTGTAATTACCAAATGTGTAACAGAAAACTGGTGTCATGTAGTGTATGCACTTCTCTTCCTTTGAAAGTATTACATGTTCATGCTAACCCTCATATTAATATAAAAAATATTATTATATTATATTATATTATATTATATTATATTATATTATATTATATTATATTATATTATATTATATTATATTATATTATATTATATTATATTATATTATATTATATTATATTATATATATTATTTTTTATTGTCTCTATAAGTCTCTTGTGTTCACCAAGGCTTTATGTATTTAATCAATATGCAATAAAAACATTAATATTTTGAAACATTATTACAATTTTAAATAACTTTTCTATGTTAATGTATTTCAAAATGTAATTTATTCCTTTGATGGCAAAGCTGAATTTTTAACACCCAATTGCTCAATTTTCTGTATCACATGATCCTTCAGAAATCACTCTAATACAGTATGCTTATATGGTGCTTAAGAAAAAAATTCTTATTATTGTGAGGCTTAATATTTTAGTGAAAATAATGATACATGTTTTTCTGGATTTGTTGATAAAAAAAAATAAAATAAATAAAAATAAAAACAAAACAACAACCACCATGTATTTGAAATAGAAAAAATTCATGACATCACACATTTCTTTACTTTCACTTTTGATCAAAATGCATCCTTGCTGAATAAAAGTATTTCTTAAAAGAAAAAAAGCCAAAAAAGAAAGTGCAAATATCTTTTGACAAAAATAAGTTTTTGCTGTAAGAAGTTAGGCTTAAAAGCACAATATGTAAGATTTAAAGATATCCAAAGATTAAAAAGAGTTTAAGATTAAAGAGTTAAAAAGAGTTTAAGATTAAAATATCCAAAAACCACTAGAATAATGTTATATATTTTATTTACTTGTGTACTTACATTATCCTAAACATTTCCAACAATCTTTAAATCCTGAGAAATCAGCAATTTTATCCAGGACATGGACTGTGTCATAGCAACGCATACCCTCGATTTTCAGTTTTACTAATATCGATCTAGATACTGCAAAGTGCAACAAGTCTCTCATAGCAGCCACCGAGCAAACACACAGAGTAATGTTATAACATAACTTTCAACACACTCAAATGTATCTAGTATGATTGTTTTAACCATGTAAAACAGTGCTGCGTTATTCCACATACGCCACAAAAAGAACAGAAGCGGCCAACTGCCGCAAAAGCATAATAAAAAATCAGCTGAACTCCAGATTGGTGTGTACTGCATGCGTCTTTCATTCGCATTTGCTCCAGCGGCCTCGTTCCGCTCCCATGGCTCTCGACCCGTCCTGCTTCATACCACTGTAACATTAGTGAAACTTCAAAAGGTGCTCAAGAATGCTTTTTTACAAGATGTAATATAAGTCTAAGGTGTCTTCTGAATGTGTCTGTGAAGTTTCAGCTCAAAATACCCCATAGATTTTTTTTTTTTTAATAAATTTTAACTGCCTATTTTGGGGCATCATTAACTATGCACTGATTTTGGCAGCTCCGCCATTTTAAATGGCGTGCTCCCTGCCACACGAGCTCTCGACTATATTACAGTGCATTTACAAAGTTCACACAGCTAATATAACCCTCAAATGGATCTTTACAAGATGTTCGTCATGCATGCTGTATGCATGTCAAGTCAAGTCAAGTCACCCTTATTTATATAGCGCTTTTTACAATGCAGATTGTGTCAAAGCAGCTTTACATTGATAATTGGTATGCTTCGAATTATGTGAGTAAAGTATTTTTTTTTATGTTTACGTTTGATTCTGTATGAGTTTAAGGCTATGCTCTGTGGCTAAGGGCTAATTCCACACTGTTGGAGAGATTTATAAAGAATGAAGTTGTGTTTATGATTTATACAGACTGCACATGTTTAAAAATGAAAATAGCGACGGCTCTTGTCTCCGTGAATACAGTAAGAAACGATGGTAACTTTAACCACATTTAACAGTACATTCTGTTAAATTCTATAGTTTCAATTGATATATTACTTATGTCTTTATGACTAGAAATGACGGAATAATTTAAGTCTGTTTTGCTGCAATGTGAAAAAAATCTTATAAAACGCGCCGACACGTTTTCAGACCTCAGGGAGTTAATAAATTATCTTATTAATGAACATAATTTCTGCTGAGTCCGTAAGATTCCTTTCCATCAGCTGTGGAGGTGAAGACGACAACTTCCAAGATTCCACGCTCATTCATGGCATCATCAAGCTATGCTTTTGTTTTGAATAAGCGACCTCTAGTGGCAAAAAACACATATTGTGCCTTTAATTAAAAAAAAAAAAAAAACTGCTGAATGTTAACCTCGTTTAGCATGGCTCAGGTGCTGCTGTCCTTTTCAAGTTGAAAAAGCTGTGACAATCATCAAAGATGGTCAATTCATTGTAAATGGGTGTAATTAAAAAACAGTCAGCATGGTTACATTGCTGTAGTTACGATACAAAGACTTCTGTGTCAATCAAAGAGTGATTAATGATCTCTTAACGCTCTCTCGTTCCCTGTCGGCCATTTGAAAGGTTGACCTTTTCTAAAAAGGCCTGTCCGTCTCTTTTCAAAGGGAGCACAGCACTGGGACGTGAATGATTAATACATGCCGTTTTAGAAGTTGTGTCAAGATGAGACATAAAGCCAACTTTTGAGTGTTAATTCTTTATCTGTAATGGGACTTTCAGTGACCTTCAGTAGGACAGATCTGGTATTTGGTGATAGATCACAACGAAATCTGGACCTCAACCATTCAAGCTCAGCTGGTTGATGTTTTATACCAGTGAGTTCAACTAGGGTACGCAGTACTTAAGCAGGTTCAAGAGCATACTACGATTTGGCTTTGTTATTCAATTGTTATACAGACAAATTTGTTATACAAACACATTTGCATGTGTTTGAATTCAAGTCAATAGAATGAAAAGTGTAGACCCCACCCACCCTTAAGTGAAGAACGAAAAAGAAACTCACTGTGAGTATATCGGGGCCTTTACATATAGTCTCTGACTGGACCAGACTGCACTCCCCTGATTCCAGTCCATACAACACATTAACACCATAGTACTAGTCTGATAATCTAACACCAGCATGTGCTCTCTGATATCTGCGGCTGATTGAGTGGTTATTGATTGAGTTCAGAGCGTGTTAGTTCTAATTCGCAGAAAAAAAAAACAGGAGCTCCCACTGATTTAGAGGACCTTTTGTTTTCATCATTGCAGCTGACACTAAACACAAAGCTCGATTTTAACTCTCGCCCACATCCTGAGAAAATCTTATTTAACACAAGCAAGTTTTCCTTCTGTTCTACTCAGCTTTTGCTATTTGAAGTTGCAGCATTTCATACTCACAGTCCTGATCTAAGAGTGACTGATGTGCTCTACACAAATCTCTGTTTTCATGATGTGATTATTTTTTAGCAGGGAATGTAAGTACATGACAGAGTTGAATTTTTCCAATATATTTTCTTTGAGACAGCAAGTTATCAAACAGGTGTGCCAGCAATTGACATCTAGGACAGTTGTTAGCGTGATGCAGAAATCAGATTAATGCACTTAAGGGGTTTAAGTAAGCAGACTTATTAATAGAATAAGTCTTCTTTTATGATATATATTCTGTTTTTTTTTTTTTTGGTAATGTTTATTGGATTATTTTAGTGTTATTCATGTTACCCTGATGGTGTTTTGTCTTTGTGTTTATAACCTGTGCACATTAATCAGCTTTGGCATGTTTATGGACAGGCCACTTCTGATGAACTCTGATTTATGAACTCTGTATTATTATGATGGTTATCAGTACATTTAAGGTGAGCATGAAATGAAAATTCATTGTAAATATTTTCAAAATGTATGTCACAGATCTTATTGTCAACCTTTTCATCCATGCAACAGACTTTTCCAATCATTAGTCCACTTAAACTCACCCCTGTAAGCTTACAATCATGTTCAGTCTCCACTTTTGAATGCAACACCTGCCATGTGTAAACACACTCTAATTTCATTGGCTGGCGACAGCCTGTGATGTCATAAGCGGAGCACCCGGAAGTATAAGAGGGCCAGCACACATTATCAACTTATTTGTCTGAAGGAAATGTGCAGGCAGACCCAATGGCATGGCAAAGAATCGCAGTGTCTTGTTCCGCTTCTCAGGGAACCATGGTTACAGTTGTAACCTGAGACGTTCCATTTCGAATTGGACCTCAACACTGCATCTTGGATGGACACTATGGGGAATAAATACCCACTCTGCTATGCCACCAGGATGCCTGACTCACTAGGTGAGAATATGCACTATCACAGTGGGCTATGTTTATCTTGACTCAACAGATTAATTAGAGCATCAACCAAGGTAGTAGATGTGCACAAGCCATGTAGTGGTAATATCCTTATGCCAGTGTCTCCCACAAGAATGGAAGATATTCTAGCTTCTATGCTTTTATAGCAAGGGAAGTCCCAGCCTCTAGAACCTTCCTCCCTCTCCTATGGGCTACTGCAGCCCTAAAGTCAGAGCTTTTACAGAAAACATGGCTAAACTGCAACAGCGCTTTTCTTGCTTTACACAGCTCTCAGGGAATGCCTGCAACAGGGAGTTTGGGGCAGGATGTCCTCAGACATGTATCTTTGCAGAAAATGCACCAGCACACATAAATTGCAATCAAGCACTGCATAGCCTGCAAATGAAATGGGCAACAGAAAGAGCAGTTTCAGATTTATGATTTGTCAAAAACCTCTAATCCTGTGCCAATTTGGCAGGGTCTAAACATCAAGGATCTCTACAATCTATCTATCTGGCCCTGGACCTAGGCCTCAGAGAAGCATACAGAACCACAGCATTGCTCTAGACTAGAAAAGATAGTGTAATGCTATCTTACCAGTCTCTTTCCGTCGCTCCTTACTTCAGTCAGTCGTGTGAATGCATCATAATGTGCACATCCAGCTATCTCGAGGAGTTGAATACACTTCACTAGTATTGTTTGCCTTACAAGTGCATACAAACAAGCATCTCCTGGAGACAAAAAAGGTTGATGACATGTGCAATGGGCACCCTCTTATACTACTGTTGTTTACACGTGCTTCAGATACCGGTCATGCTGATGGCATTTCCCCATAGCCTTGATCCAAGATGCAGTGTTGAATTCAACTTCAAAAGGGAACGCAGCCTCTGCTCATTTACATGCTTGATCGGCCTTGGTACATGTTGTATCATGTGTTTGCTCTCAAGAACAGCATGATGCTTTTCAGGTAATACAATACATTGAGCAATCTGTTTGATTTGTGCTGAATACAAGTGACCAGAATGTACAAGCAATGTGCATTGCACCACTTTTGCATGCGGTATTTCAGCACAAAAATCTTGTTCAAGGACCTGCAATCCAGTTTAACCAGGTGCTAAATGAGTATTTAATTCAAGCCAGTATACCTTCTTTCTATGTAAATTAGGCTTTTTTATATTGCGATTTTTCACTAAACTCAGTGAGATGAGGAATTGCACCATGCAAATTGCATTCAGCAAAAGTTTTGGATGTGTTTGTGCCATTAACATATTTGCATAATTCTTGTAGCAAATTGGGTGCTAAAACAATGCAGACAGTGTGGATGAATATCACAGTTATTAGGGAATTCCACCCATTATGTATTGTTTCCTAAAAGAAACTTTGGCTGTGGCCATTCCAGTTGTCACTAGGGAGGAGAACCTTGATAACAGACAGAACGAAATGTCAAATGTGTCCCTTTGCTGTTTTTTTTTTTTTTTTTTTGTGATGTTTCTTGTACTGGAGTCATAATAACAAAAGAATGTAGAGAGTTCTTTGTGCAGAAGGATTCAGGGTGGAAGTAGGTCATTCTATAGTGTTGTTCTGGACCGTCCAGAGTGACCCTGATGTCACAGGTCCCGTTGGCCTCTCCTGCTCTTGTTTCCTTTGTCCTTCGCTGGTGCATGATGGAAGAGAAACCTTTTTTTTGTTGTTTAAATGACACAGGCCATAAATGCAGTCTTTCATCACTGTCCACCTTTTGTGTTGCAGGTTCTAGATGTTAGATTTGAACAGTATCTTTCTCCATCTTTATCCACTGTCCCTCTTACTTACTTTCTTTGTTGAGGGTAGATGACATTTTCCTTTCTATCTTACTCTCTTTCTCTCTGTCACTTTTTTTTTTTTTTTTTTTTTTTTGTTTCTCTTATGAGAAACAAGGTTTTGATTTGCTCTTCCTTTTTTCCAACTGGAAATAAAGTCATATCAGAATAGAGATTGTATTTGAGTCTAGGTTGTAAAACAGTCTGGGATAATGAAAGCAAAATAAGACAAAAGAGAGATTAAGTAGGAATAGACCTAAAGGTATATTGATGTATGTCTGACTTCACCCAGAGCTAAATTAGACATTTTTCATGCCCTTTTTTTGTAACTGCATTTTTCAGACTGCATGTTCAAAATGAGATTTCAGCACCTTGAGATATCTTGCAAAAGAATCAGTATTATTATCACTGAAACTAATCATAGAGTAGGTGAGATTCTAAAATTACAGTATTTGACCTTTGTGATTTTTAAAAAAAAAAAAATATATATTTTTATGAGTTAATGTATTTTTCATTTCCATGCCCTGTTTGCTTGTTTTTCATTCAAATATATTTTTCTCTCTGTGATCAAGTAAACCACTTTAATTTAATTTTGGAGTGACATAACGTTTTGTATTGGTTACACTGTATAATAACTTTCAATAATAAATAATAAACAATATATAGATTATACAAACAAGAAAGCAAATGAACAAATAAATACAGTATTTGAGCCACAGGCATTGTGCAAGGTTGAAAAGATCCATGACACAGAAATGAATGTTTGTCATTCACTTGGTGTTTTCATTGATGCCATTAGAAGTGGAAGTCAATTAATCAATTATAGAGTCTAAGGTAGTACCGTTATCTTTCTCACAAAGCACTTCCATTACCCAAGGTTAATGTGTACTTAATAATTAAAAGATAATTAAACTCACACTCAAGCCTAATTGTATTTTCATTTGCCCAGAGCTCGTTTGCAATTGATAGACCCCCACAACTCCCCTGATAGAAGACCTTTATTTTGGTTGTATAAATTCTATTATGGAGTCTCGAAGTGTGCACTTTCAATGCAAGACGAGCAGAAAAATCAAAGCTTTAATGATCAATCCTAAGCTGGATCTGACAAACAGAAATCAATGGTGATAATAGATGCTTTTAAGCTATTGAGTGTGCGTATTGACATGCTAGTCAGTTCAGAGGCGCTTGCTGAAAAGGTTCATTTACAGCCAGGGAGACCAAATACAGTCAGAAACAAGCTGTATTCCAAACAGAGGACCACCACTGACAGATTCAACTGTGTTTTTATGTGTGTGTTGTTATAAGCATATTGCTTTTCTTATGCGTTATAGTGTACCGGCATTATCTAAAATATCCTATGTCTTGATGATTGCGTGTGGGCACTTCCCAGCGACTGCACAAGCGATATGCCTTTTTTCGCAGTCAGTTTCCAAGTGGAGAAATGATGACAGATATCAAAGGAGAGTCAGCTGTCTTAGACGTCTGCTGATAGAAACCATTTTTAAACCATTTTAAAAGCAATGAATCCCCCTTCAGCCCCAAGATGCATTTCCTCTATGTTGCCTCTATCACACCGATCTGTGCTGTTTTTGAATCCTCCTCTGTGGACCCCTGCCAACTTAATGTGATGTGTAGCCAGCGATTTTAGGTTCATCCATCTCAGCCACTTTTATCAGTGCATGTAGCATCTTAAGCCGCGTGCTGATATCTAATCCCCACCGCAGTGTTCTTAGATGTATCTGGTCACTTTCTAGCAGGAGATTGAAAGCACGCTGCTGCCTCCCTGTTCTTCTAAATGCTTCATTTTACCTCCAACAAAAAAGCTGATGAGAAACAAAAGGCTGGAAGGCAGTGGCAGGGTGAGAGGAGATTATTGCATCAGGACATGTATCAAACTACCCAGAGTCTGTGTGCTGCACTGAGGTCAATTTATATATTTCATGCCTTCATGAATAACATTATATGACCTGTCTAGGGATAATGACAAGTTTGCTAAACATTATCATCAACATCAGAGTATTATTCCCTTTTTGTGCAGAATAATGTTTGTTCACTCTCCACAGGTTCCAGGGTATTTTATAAACCTACAAATGTACAAGACAATGACAATAAACAAATATTATTAAATACATTAATATACATTAATAAAATCACACCAAAACTAAATCAGTTTTTTTTTATACACGCATACATATACTACAAATGCACACATCGGCTTGCATACATTTACCGCACGGACACATTATACAGATGCACACAGCAACTGCGAAATGCGAGTCTCATTTAGCCTCCTCCCAAGTCTTATAAAAAAATCATCCCAATTGACTGTGTAATCCTTTGCCATGTTTTTGTTTGTTTCTTCTATTATTTATGCCATCCAAAACTCCCTAAACTGCCGCACTCCATATCGCTCCGTTCAAATCCTCCTTCCACCCGCTCTGCCCGAAAGCGGCTGCCATTTGCTGACGGAAATATATATATATATATATATATATATATATATATATATATATATATATATATATATATATATATATATATATATATATATATATATATATATATATATATATATATATATATATATATATATATATATATATATATATATATTTTTTTTTTTTTTTTTTTTTTTCTCAATATGGTTGTGTAATTTACACTGAGAAAAATTTCTAAATTATTGTGAAGTTATGTTTACCCTCAGACCTTAATTTACTCATAAATGTAAAAACCACATTGCAAAGACCCAAAGGAACATCTCACGGGAACCACTGGCAAATTATTTTTTTTTATACCTAAAAAAAAAAAATTGACATCTGAAAAATTTAAGTCCATAAATCTATAACAGCCTCAACCACTTTAAGTACAAAACTGCTATAGATCAGATTTTTAGGGAAGGGAACAGCCAACTTACATAGACCTAATCTAAACCAGGTATAAATCACACAGAACAGTCATGCAATGAAAATGTGTTTGTGCAATTTTATATAAGTAAACCAACCCACAAACAACCAAAAAACAATATATAGACAATAAACCTAGCAATGGATATTGAAACAAAACAAACAATGAGCATGTGGAACAAAACAGTCTGTATGAATGTAGGCAGGCTCGGCTTTAAATAGGTTTCACAGTCCTTGAAACCAGTAAAGATGGCAATTGTAGTCTTGAAACATAGAATACTCCACTCCACAATGAATAAATCCAACGTGCAGTCAATCCCAAAAAGAACAGTCACATTTTCATAATCCTTGTGCATGAGATCCAAAAGATCCACAAGGTGAAGTAAAGACATAGTTTATGAATGGACATCATCTTTTGAACTCCCAGCAGTGAATGGTAGTCATAAAATTGCCAGTAGCAATAAAGAGTCCTTCTACAATATAAGACATAAACTTAACATTAGCAAGGAGGCCATTTAGCAAATAATCTCAAACCGTACAGAAAACATAGAATTAGCATGTACATTGATTACAAACCCATACAAAGCCACACCAAAAATATATAGTATAAATTAAGAGAAAGAAAAGAAAAGAAAAGATTTCTTACTTTGATTGAGCTCAAAACCTAAGTTTCCCAATCAGGGGCCGTATTCACAAAACATCTTAAGGCTAAAAGTAGCTCCTAACTTACCAATTTAGGAGAAACTCTTAAAAATAATGGGCGTGTCAGTCCTAATTTTAGGAGTCCTAAATTTTTGCTCTAAGAGAATTTCACAAAGCATTTTAGCACTAAAACTAGCTCCTAAATCTGTGAAATGTTAGGAGTAGTCAAGAGGACTCCTAAGTCACTAAGACCAAATCACAAACAGTCCTAATCCACCGAAAAACACTGAACAGTGAACACCATTGAGGCAATAGCGATAGAGCCTTGGGTGCTCAACCTTTTCTTTATAAATGCAATATATTTTGATTTATAGATTTGAATCTATGATGAGACGCCAAAAATAAATCTTTAACAAATAAATAAATATTAGCTGATTACCTGGGGCAATGGTTTTCATGAGTTCACACTTACAAATGATTGAATAGAGTAATATATGTATATTTTGGAATATATACATTTTTATTAAAACATATTTATTTGAATAGTGCAACATTTGTATTTTAAAACCTTTATTTTAATATGGGAATATGACACTTCATTTTACAATATTTCTATGATTAAATCACTGACTCCTCCCCATCAGCCAATCACTGTGTGTATACTCCATAGCAACGAGGTCAACCCCGCCCTTACTCTTAGCTTAAGACTTCAGTCGATTCCTTAGTAAAAGTTGGTCTCAGCAGCTTTGTGAATAGGTTTTAAGAGAAAACTCTTAGCTAAGAACTTTTACTGCTATTTAGGAGAACTCTTAGTGGTAAGATAAAATGTTTTGTGAATACGGCCCCAGGACTCAAAGTGGTTTGTGGTAACACAGAATATAGGCCATGCTTCCTCTGCCCAACAAATCTAACTTGCTCTACTACACACCTGGGTATAAACCATACACCCAGGTCTCCTAGTGCCTCTGGTGGAGTGTAGTAATATTACAATCAGTCAGAAAGGACATGTCAACAGGCCTTTGCCTGTTACAAATCATTGTAGTATAGTATTTTCTGATTGTAGTATATGTAGTTTTCTTGTGGTTTACAGAAAATGCAGGTTTGGTGTAAATAGGCTTTTACAGTATTTTACAGTTAAAGTATTTACATTACAGTATGTCTGTTATTAATAGCTAATGGTTTCAGCTTCTACTAGATTCAAGATAAACTAAGAATTCCACTGCTTCAACATTTACTGGAAAAAAAAAGAAAGAAAAAAAGAAAAAAAAAAAATAGATAGGCTAAAAATTACTTACAGGGTCCAAAATTAACACTCAACAAGTGTCAAATGTGAGCAACAACTGGCTGTGTTGAGTAAATAAATTTGTTACTTGCCAGTTGGCTGGTAAATGGAATATATTCCTTGCGTTAAAGTTGTCATAACAGAAATATAAAGTACAAAGTCAAAATGGGTCACATATGAATATATATGTGACAGCTGCAGTTTGTAGTTTGCAGCTGCAGTCTCGTCTCACATACTATATGATGTTGCTAATGTTCTGAAAAAAAAAAAAAAAAAAAAAAAAAAAAAACTTAAAGAGGTATAATGATAATTATAATAATATTGTTAAATAAATTGCAAAATACCATTTAATGGCCATTAAGACATTTATGGGTGTTTTCTCAATCTGTAAAAAAATGAAAATAAAATTGGAATTTTAAGTATAAGAAATATGAGAACATTGGAATTTAGTTTGGAGGACATAACCAAAATAATTATATTTAATAATTAAATAATGATATATAATAATTATATAAAGCAAGCATATCTGTGTATGTCTACATTATACAGATTATACAGTTTATAGATATTACAGATGATAGGTTTAGCCCTTGTGACCACTTCCATGTGTGACATATTGCCCCAGTCACTCCTATTTACTTTATTTATACAGTACAATATTTTCTTCTGAGATGTTTACATATCTTATTTCTGTGGGTCTCTGTGCAGTTGTTCTGGTGTTCTTGTGACCTGATCTTGTCAGGCATTTTAATGCCCAATATATCCTGTTTAAGCTATGCAAATGACATACAGTATAAACTAAACTTGCGTTGACTTGACCTGTTGTGTTGTGAAACAGAACTTTACAGACGTTCTTTCAGTCAAACGTTAGTTTGAAGTCTATTGTGAGGATCTATCGGCACACATCAGGGCTATGATACAGCAAGTTTCTGATTGAGAGGCTATTAGGGAAGGCTTAGCTTATCACTGCAATAATGAAAGTGAATAAGTGGAGGCTTTAGTGCTAATGAAGTGCGTCCTTCCTAATTAATTATGAGAGAGAGAAAGATTAGGGAGATAAGTAATAAAAGAAAAAGAAGAGGAAAGAGATGATTGGAGGATAGAAGTAGAGACAGAAAAGGGAGGAATAGTGTAAGGTGTGTAAAAAGTGTAGAAGAAAAGGACTGAGTGAGAGAAAAGAGAGTGAATGTGTGGAAAATAAAAAGGCCAGAACATAGCAAAAATTTGTGAAAAAGAAAGTGAGAACTTGGAAAAGAGAGTGAGAGCATGTTGACAAGTTATTGGAAATGTTTGGAAAAAATAAATGTTTGCAAGAGAATGTGTTTGGAAAGAAAAAGAAGTGTAAAAGAGAGAACAATGTAGAAAGTTGCTCAAAGCAGAGCAGCAGTGTGATGGCCAGACGTCCTGTCATTGCGGTTTCATTCAGCTGTAGCTTGTGGCTTTGGTAAATCTATTAGCCTCTTTTGCCTTTTGTCCACAACCTCAGCATTACCCAGTATATGTGTAGCATATCACAACCTAGAGGTACTACCTGAAAAATGATGTAAGTCTCTTGAAAATGGCAGTAAGGAGTCTCATAGTGCCTGGATGTGACAATGAAGTAAATGGGCAGTGATATTTTGTATATTTTCTCATTCACTTACTGTCCGTACACACAATTTGTGCGTGAAATCTGTGTGCGAATGTTTTCACAAACAAATCATGATTCATCAATAACTTTCATACTAAAATGTGTTAAAAAGAGGAGCAAATGAGAATAATTTCTGAAGGATCACATGACACTGAACAATATTTTTATATTCACAATATTTTTCACAAACAAAATACAGTTTCAATTAAAAATACTGTAATTTTGATTAAATAAATGCAGCCGTGATGAATAAGAAAGGGTGTGTTATAGTCAAGCTGCGTGATTCCTCTGCCTTAAATCAGTGTACCTCTGCCTAATGAGAGGTCTGTAATCTGGCCACTGTGATTTTGCCCTAAACTTAATCCTACCCATAGCTGATCCCAAAAATCAGAGGGAAATGATAGGTGAATAACACCATTGTAGAAGCACCTAATGCTGGTTGTAAGCCTAAACTAGACATAAACTGTAAGCTTGTCTCTCATATCTAATTGGTTGATTGGAATGTTGTTGCAGGATCAAATATGTTCATCCAGGATCATGTTGTACTTGGTGAAATCATGTTCATCCTGTAGGCCGGGTTTGTATAAAAGGTGTTTATTTTGTCTGAAGCAGTTTTAAGAGTGGCACGCTTAGCATTGCTCGAGGATCTTGCTGGAGACAGCGCATATTTAAAGAGTGGCATATGTTTGCTAAGAGTGACAAAAGATTGTGTGTAAAGCTCTTACATAGTGATGGCTAACCCTAACCACATTTAGAATAATTCAAATTCATAAAAAATAGAACAAAGTTAAGAACAAATCCACATTTTGTGACTTAGTTGTCAGTTTCTCATGATATGTTCTCTTGTGTATATAAATAAGAATAATCCAAGCAATTTTTAATGAGACCCAAGCTTACTGTGTGTTATTTCAAGTGCTATATGGAATTTATCATGGACATTTATTTTGAGAATGGCAATTAGTAGCTACAGACAAGTCAAATAAGTTCAATCCAATTGCAGATTCTAAATCTATTGTGTATGTGTAGTCTGAAATCCAATGAAAATGTCCATTTGCATGTCAGTCACATGTATTCCACACATGCAGTTAGACGCTTGTGAGCTGTCAGTGGTCCTGTCAGAGATGGCATCCCAGAGCATAATTAGCATTTTTTTTATTTTTTTTTTAACATATCTAAAAATATTTCAAGTAAACTTTCTTCTCATGTTGCTAAGATTGTTGCTAAGCCTCATGCTTATTCCTCCTCCAATAATGAGACCTCTCTGAGTGAGAGTACATATAGCCAAGATTGACTGTAGAGAGTGTTCAGTCTGAAAGTAATAAAATAGATGCGAAAAGTAAATCTGCACAACCATTGCAATAATATAGAAATTTTATTTGGAGCAAGCTCTGAGATTTTCTTGTTACTGTGTTTCCAGTTTTGGTGGGCCATAAACTTTAAACATGCTGTGGGAGAGAACTATTGCTGTAGTGATTGTTAAGTTTTATTTGTTTTTTCCACAACACTACATTGGTTTCTCTTGTTTTTACAGTCATGTATATGTACGTATATAAATAACCATTTGATGCATTTTGTATATATTTTACACAGGGAAAACAGCATTTATTTAACTGAAATTCCAAAATTATCAGCAATCAATGTAGTATCTAGTGAAAATTCTGTAATTTATTACTTACCCACACAATGACCCACAATGTAGACTTTTCAACAATATCTAGTAATGGCCGATTTCAAAACACTGTTTCGAAGCTTTACGAATCTTTTATTTCGAATCAGTGGATTGGATCGGCAAAGTCATCTGATTTCAGTAAACAAGGCTTTGTTACGTCATACTGTAAGTGTTTTGCAATTCCAATAGTTCACGTGACTTTGGCAGTTTGATACGCGATCCGAACTACTGATTCGAAACAAAAGATTTGTAAAACTTTGAAGCTTCATGAAGCAGTGTTTTGAAATCGGCCATCACTAGATATTGTTGAAAAGTCGTTATTTTGTTTTTTGGCGCACAAAAAGTTGTCGTTTTATAAAATTAAGGTTGAACCACTGTACTCATAAAACTGTTTTAAATATGTTTTTAGTAGCTTTCTGGGCATCTGAAAGTGTTAATTATCTTGCTAGCAATAGAGGCCTTACTGAGCCATCGGATTTTATCAAAAATATCTTAATTTGTGTTCTGAAGATGAACGAAGGTCTTACGGGTGTGGAAAAACAGGGTGAGTAATTGATGACAGAATTTTCATTTTTGGGTGAACTAACCCTTTAAACATGACAAACTTGTAATTATGACTTCAGAAGTGGGAAGTAGGAAATTTCCGCTAGCACATGAAGGCAGCATTCTCAATATTTGATATGAGACAGGATAATAAAATCTGATTATTAAAAAGATACCCTGTATGTATTTATTCATGTTTTATTGATTATGTATTTTTTATTTGGTTTTTGAGTTTGGCAAAAAAGTTAGCTATCACCTTACTCAACAAATTAATTATTAGATTGCATGTATTTTTCATTTTACAGTCAAGCACAAATGTTAATTTTATGAAGCTAACTTCAATTTGTCTGGGCTCCAGCTGCGCTGAGTCCCTTAGAGAACTCAATAAGCACAGCACCCTTCCTGAGCATTCACACCTTTCTATTGCTTTCTCCTATTATCCCACTATCTATCTTCTCATTCCTTTGTCCTTTGCTCTCCACAGTGGGACGCCATCACGGAGATGGATGAGCACAACCGGCCCATCCACACCTTCCAGGTGTGCCACGTAATGGAACCCAACCAGAACAACTGGCTCCGTACAAACTGGATACCCCGTCAGGCTGCACAAAAGATCTACGTGGAGCTTCGCTTCACTCTGCGGGACTGCAACAGCATCCCCTGGGTCTCTGGCACCTGTAAGGAGACTTTTAACCTCCTCTACTTCGAGACAGATGAGCCACATGGTGCCAATGCTCATTTTCATCCTAACGAGTATGCTAAAATTGATACTATTGCTGCCGACGAGAGTTTCACACAGACAGACCTGGGCGATCGTGTTCTGAGGCTGAATACTGAAGTGCGGGAAGTGGGACCAATAGCTCGTAAGGGTTTCTACTTGGCCTTCCAGGATGTGGGCGCATGCATCGCCCTGGTGTCTGTGAGAGTTTATTACAAAAAATGTCCATCTACCCTGAGAAACCTTGCCGCCTTCCCCGACACTGTACCGCGGGTGGATTCCTCTTCATTGGTGGAGGTCAGGGGGGCATGTGTTGAGAACGCAGAGGAACGTGACACACCCAAGCTGTACTGTGGCGCTGATGGTGATTGGCTGGTGCCGCTGGGCCGTTGTGTCTGCAGCATAGGCTATGAGGAAAGTGACGGTCTCTGCCTTGGTGAGTTCTAACACTAAATCCTGCTTTGTTCTCTTTCTCTTTCTCTGCTATAGGGTTAGCAAGTAATGTGCCTATACATATACAGTGGTGTGAAAAAGTGTTTGACCCCTTCCTGATTTTTTATTTTTTTTGCATGTTTGTCACACTTTAATGTTTCAGATCATCAAACAAATAAATAAATATTAATCAAAGATAACACAAGTAAACACAACATGCAGTTTTTAAATGAAAGGTTTTTATTATGAAGGGAAAACAAAATCCCAATGTGTGAAAAAGTCCTTGCACCACCCCCCACCACCCACCCTGTTAAAACATAACTTAATTGTTGTTTATCACACCTGAGTATCACACCAGGCCTGATTACTGCCACACCTGTTCGCAATCAAGAAATCACTTAAATAGGACCTGCCTGACAAAGTGAAGTAGACCAAAAGATCCTCAAAAGCTACACATCATGTTGAGATCCAAAGAAATTCAGGAACAAATGAGAAAGAAAGTAATTGAGATCTATCAGTCTGGAAAAGGTTATAAAGCCATTTCTAAAGCTTTGGTACTCCAGTGAACCGCAGTGAGAGCCATTATCCACAAATGGCAAAATCAGTGGTGAACCTTCCCAGGAGTGGCCGGCTGACCAAAATTACCCCAAGAGCGCAGCGATGACTCATACAAGAGGTCACAAAAGACCCCACAACAACATCCAAAGAACTGAAGGCCTCACTTGCCTCAGTTAAGGTCAGTGTTCATGACTCCACCATAAGAAAGAGGCTGGGCAAAAATGGCCTGCATGGCAGAGTTCCCAGACGAAAACTGCTGCTGAGCAAAAAGAACATAAAGGCTTGTCTCAGTTTTGCCAGAAAACATCTTGATGATCCCCAAGACTTTTAGGAAAATACTCTATGGACTGACGAGACAAAAATTACTTTTTGGAAGTTGTGTGTCCCATTATGTCTGGCGTAAAAGTAACACAGCCTTTCAGAAAAAGAGCATCATACCAACAGTAAAATATGGTGGTGGTAGTGTGGTGGTCTGGGGCTGTTTTGCTGCTTCAGGACCTGGAAGACTTGCTGTGATAAATGGAACCATGAATCCTGCTGTCTGCCAAAAAAATCCTGAAGGACAATGTCCGGCCATCTGTTCGTGACCTCAAGCTGAAGCGAACTTGGGTTCTGCAGCAGGGCAATGATCCAAAATACACCAGCAAGTCCACTTCTGAATGGCTGAAGAAAAACAAAATGAAGACTTTGGAGTGGCCTAGTCAAAGTCCTGACCTCAATCCTATTGAGATGCTGTGGCATGACCTTAAAAAGGCAGTTCATGCTCGAAAACCCTCCAATGTGGCTGAATTACAACAATTCTGCAAAGATGAGTGGGCCAAAATTCCTCCACAGTGCTGTAACAGACTCATTGCAAGTTATTGCAAACGCTTGATTGCAGTTGTTGCTGCTAAGGGTAGCCCAACCAGTTATTAGGTTTAGGGGGCAAGCCCTTTTTCACACAGGGCCATGTGGGTTTTGTTTTCCCTTCATAATAAAAACCTTCATTTAAAAACTGCATGTTCTGTTTACTTGTGTTATCTTTGATTAATATTTAAATTTGTTTGATGATCTGAAACATTAAAGTGTGACAAACATGCAAAAAAATAAAAAATCAAGAAGGGGGCAAACAGTTTTTCACACCACTGTATGTATATATGTAAACCCTACAGTCAAAAGTTTGGGGTCGCAAGACTTTTAAATATTTTTGAAAGAATTCTCTTATGCTCATCAAGCCTGCATTTTTTTTTAATCAAAAATAATATTGCAATTTAAAATAACTGTTTTCTATTTGAATATTTTTTTAAATGTAATTTTATCACAAATCTGTTGTTACAGCCATTTCTCCAGTCTTTAGTGTCCTTGATCATTAAATCATTCTAACATGCTGATTTGGTGCTCATGTAACATTAACAAATAGATTAATATTTCTGTGAAATTGTGATACATTTTGTTTCGGGATTCTTTGATGAGAAAGTTAAAAAGAACAAAATTTATTTTAAATAGAAATCTTTCGAAACCTTTAGAAACATTTCCTGTCATATTTTTAACTGAGCCTAATCTTTTAAATGATAGTATAAATATTATATATATATATATATATATATATATATATATATATATATATATATATATATATATATATATATATATATATATATATACAAGTGCTTGCAGTGCAGCCTTATAGATTATAAAGGGGCTGATTAACTTTGACATGCCACTCGTGTTCAGTATGGATGTGGTGTAACTGTGGGTTGTCAATGATCATCAAGCAACATAGCAACTTGTCACGTTATTATAGAATTCAGCTGATGTGGTCACAGGTGTGCATATCTGCTTGCAACAGCTTTTAACGTGACTCAATCAGAAGAAATGCAGTGTATTACTGTGTTGAGACTTTTGGTCTTAAAGGGTTAGTTCACCCAAAAATGAAAATTCTGTAATTATTTACTGACCCTCAAGCTGTTCCAAACCTGTATGATTTTCTTTCTTCTGCTGAACACAAAAGAAGATATTTTGAAGAATGCTGGTAACCAAACAGTTGATGGGCCCCATTGATTTCCCTAGTATTTTTTCTTTCCCTTACTATGGAAGTCATGTCAAGTCACCTTAAGTTATATAGCACTTTATACAACAAAGATTGTTTCAAAGCAGCTTTACAGTGGTCATTGGGGTCCATCAACTGTTTGATTACCGACATTCTTCAAAATATCTTCTTTTGTATTATAGTTCATACAGGTTTTGAACAACTTGAGAGTGAGCAAATGATGACAGACTTTTCATTTTTGGGTGAACTATCCCTTTTCTAGTCTTATTATAGCCTAGCCACTGTTTTTGCTCTGATTGACTTTTTATTCACTTGTTATGAATAATTTCACATTTTGATCAGTGTCAATCAAGGTCAAATCAATCAATCAATCAATTAATCAATTAATTAATAATATTAATAATAATTAATTAATACAGTATGTATGTTATATAATATAAAGTATAATATGTTTTGAAAAATAACTGTCACATATAATGAGTGTTTTTCCAAGACTGATAATATATAACACTGGGACGTTTCACTGTTTTATCTCTCAGCTTGCCTGTGTTTTCGGTGTTTAATTCATATCAGGGTATGTGAGCTGATTTTGCCAGGGGCCAGGAGCAAATGCAGTGTCTATTTTCTCTGGCTTCAGATTCACTCAGAAACGGGAGTAAAAAGCGGAATGCTCAAAGCTTGATACTTTACCTTTTTCCCCCCCTTGCAACTGCATGATGGAGAACAAGTAAGAACTAATAGGCCAGATTTTGTCTGAAATGGGTGCCACTCGATATCAGCTCCTGTATAGTTGTGTGAAAAGCAACATCAAAGTGATATTCTGTACAACAGCACTTGCTGGTGGGACATTGCTTAAATAAACAGTTAACAAGGTATAAAATTACTAAGATTTTGGTCATACCACCCACTCCTACTTCATTTTTGATTGACTGAGAAAAGCCCCATTCCTGACAGTAGATGAAAGTAGATGAGAGAATCCTGCTGTGATCCAATGATGCAAGTACACCTCCTGTATGGAAAGAGGAAGGGACAGCCATGATAGAGACATCAGTGATTGACCCGGTTCATGCTGCTGCAGCCTGTGGGGAGGTTTTCTGTACATGTGAGAGAATAGGAGATGGCAACAGCAGTCAGAGGCATCATTACATTCCCTTCATTATCATACAGTAACAGAGCATTTCAACCATTCTCCAAGTGCTTTAAAGATTCTGTAGTGTGAAAGGCACTCGTTTTCACGCTTTTTCTCAGGATTTGCAAGATGCACCAGATGAAGTACCACTCTTAAGATAGCATGCTGTCTGCGATATGATTTAGACTTAGTGAGTACATCAAAAGCAAAGCTCTGCTGTCACAGGGCCGTTCAGTGCATCTCTACAAACTGCCTCCTCCCATTTCCTGCCACCTCTGTCTCTTTTTCCTTTTTGCACATTATCTAAGCAGATCACTCCTCAGATTAAGGCTGCAATCGCACTGGCACCTGTCAAAGCCCTAATCAAATCCCCAGCGTCAGGGCGGCTCCTGCTGCAAAGTGAATCCATAATCAGCTCTCCCCTGCCCATCAGAGACCAGTTTCTCAGCATGGTGTTTGTGTGTGTGTGTGTGTGTGTGTGTGTGTGTGTGTGTGTGTGTGTGTGTGTGTGTGTGTGTGTGTGTGTGTGTGTTTGTGATCTATGAGGACACAAATTTGTATAATGACATGGGTGTTACACTGGTATTACAACGTAAACATGAAATATGAGGGCATTTCATGAGTCCTCATTTAAAATAGCTTTAAAAACATACTAAACAATATTTGATTAAAAATGTAAAAATGCAGAAGGTTTTCTGTGATGGGTAGGTTTAGGGGTAGAAGTGGTGTAGGGGGATATAATGTACAATTTGTACAGTATAAAAACCATTACGCCTATGAAATGTCCTCACTAAGATAGCAAAACAAACCTGTGTGTGTGTGTGTGTGTGTGTGTGTGTGTGTGTGTGTGTGTGTGTGTGTGTGTGTGTGTGTGTGTGTGTGTGTGTGTGTGTGTGTGTGTGTGTGTGTGTGTGTGTGTGTGTGTGTGTGTGTGTGTGTGTGTGTGTGTGTGTGTGTGTGTGTCAGGGACAGAAGCAAAAGAATAGAGAGGCAGATGAATTCCCGTACTTTCAGAGTATCTACCAAATTCAATGAAAAACTTCTAAACTGTTGGTGATGTTTGATCTTAAGGGATCCAGCTGTGTCAGTTCGAGGTTGGCATTGTATATTCTTGACCAATAATGTACTAATAACCATAATGAAAAAAAAAAAAAAAAAGTTCTTGAGTATTTTTTAACATTAGGGATGCAATGATTTTACAATTTTGGCCAATATTGATAAGCTGCTAATTATTTTTTGTTATGACTGCTAAAGGTGCAGGGCCACATTACCAATAAAAGGTCCATTGTCAATAGTATATAGCAATGCATAGGCACTGCTCACAGTGAGCTCACTTTAACGTCGTCAAGTCAAGTCACCTTTATTTATATAGCGCTTTTTACAATGCAGATTATGTCAAAGCAGCTTTACAATGATAACTGGTATATCATTTTGGCTGCACAGCAGCTCTTAAAGAAAACGGTTTCAATGCAGGCAGATCAAAGCACTGTTGAAAACCTTTTAAACCAAGCAACTTTCTTTTTGGCGAATAGATCAACTTGAACTCAATGCAAAATATTACAATTCTATATTATTTTATGTAAATAAATTAAAAATAAGACCGCAAAATCAGATAAAAATTTTAATAAGATGTTACAAGTGAATTTAAATATTGCAACATTAAAACATATGAAAAATATATTCATATATGGACACTAGTGTCACAGGTTGTTGCAGGCAGACAGAAGAAGACATTTAATGACAGAAGAAGACACCAGCATTTAATGACAATAATCCAAGGCAGGGCAACACACTAAATGTAAGGGTGACCACACAAACGCTGAATGAACAGGAGGATGGTGATGAACTAAAAGATGAACAGCTGTGATGAGTACTGTTAATGTCCATGGTAACAGATGAGTGGCAGGAAACTCAAACAAAGGAACACATGATATGAATGAACAACAAACTAAAAGTCCATGAAAACTAAGAAAAACTGAACGTGACTGTGACAAATAGGAACTTCATTTTGAGATTTGCTAAACATTACATTTAAAGATTACACCCCCCTCCAGCAAAGCATGACCTCCATAACGGAACAACTAAGGTGTGGAGAGAGTTTTGGAGGTGGACGAGGAGATGGCGAAGAGATGGTGAGAGGCTGAAGTGACGGAATGATGGCAGGACGTGTTCCTGAGGCACAGATGTAGGATGCCTGGTGGCGCAGACTTAGAGCTCACTAGTGCCGACAGCCCACGGTGGAGTTGAGGAGGGGAGGAGCCAAGAAGGTGTAGCCGTGACTCATGGCATCTAGGGGATGACCAACGGAGACTAGGCAGATGGATCCATAGGTGCAGATGGAGATCCGATGGACTCAACCGGCATTGCTGGCTCTGGAGATCTTGGCGATGCCGTGGTGATGAACATCAGCGGTGAAGCCAGAGTAACCAAGGGCTGAGGTTGAGCCAGTGTGACTGAGGACAGAAGCGACACCAAGGGGAAGGAGGAACTTTCTGCAGCTGTAGGGGTGGAGGGTCGGAGCGCAGCAGATGGCCCGTGCAGAATTAGAGTGACGATAGACCAAGGGGGAGCCGGGGAAGAGGGAACCCAGTGAAGCTGCTAGGCTGAAGGTCTAGCAACTAAGGGAGGTGTGGCGGGGGTTTTGGAGATGGACGAGGTGATGGCAAAGTGATGGTGAGAGGTTAAAGTGACAGAATGGTGATGGGAGGATGTCGGATGTAAAATGTAGGATGCCAGGTGGTGCAGACCCAGAGCTCACTAGTGCCAACAGCCCACGATGGAGTCAAGGAGGGCATCTGTGGGACAACCAACAGAGACGGATCCATAGACACAGACAAAGAGGCGATGGATTCAAGCGACATCGCTGGCTCTGGAGATCTTGGCAATGCCGCGATGACGAGCATCAGAAGTGGAGACAGAGTACCCAAGGGCTGAGGTGGAGCCAGAGTGACTGAGGACAGAGGCAACAACGAGGAGAAGAAGGAGCTTTCTGAAGCTGTGGGGGTGGAGGGACGGAGCGCAGCAGATGGCCCGTAAGTCTGTGTGGAAGCAGAGTGACGATAGACCAAGGGAACCAGTGGGACGAGGGAACCCAGTGATGCCGCTAGTCTGAGGTTCTCCTGTGGAGCCGAAGGTTGGAGGAGACAGGGCAGGGCCGACAAGTCGACAGGCCGCGATGGAGCAAAGAGGTCGAAGGCGGGTTGATGGTAATTCACCCCGATTCAGAAAAGTGTCTTCAGGGTTTCTTTACTGGTTACATTTTATTTTACAGTGCCGTAGTTAGATTGTAATTACTCTAATAAGTACTGAGTACTATTAATTAACTACATGTACTTACTGTAGAGTTATAGTTAGGGTTTGGTTTGGTTTAGGGTTAGATATGCATCATTTACTGTTATTACTATAGTAAGTGTAACTACGGCACTGTAAAATAAAGTGTTACCTCGTTATTAAATCTAACGATGACCAGACAAACACTGAGTGAACAGGAGGAACTAAAAGACGAACAGCTGTGATGATTAGTGTTAGAGTCCATGATAACAGATGAGTGGCGGGAAACTCACACAAAGATGATATTCATAAATTATATAAATGACAACAAACTAAAAGTCCATGAAAACTAAGACAAACTAAACGTGACTGTGACAACTAGGAACTTCATTTTGAGATTATTTGCTAAATATTACATTTAATGTTGTTAAATTAGTAGTGCTAAAGGTGAGCTTTAAATAAACATTAGACAATGGCAAAGGTAGTCTATGTGAAAGTAGTAAAATAGCATGCACAATTAAATATCCAATATCAAATGATAGCAATAAAAACACATTAAAACAAATCCAGTATTGGTTGATAAGCAATATGGTGATGATGTACTGTGCATCCCTATTAAAAAGCTATTTTTAACCACAAGAAACAACTTTCTTAGTAGCTCTTAAAAACTCGGTTCTCTGCCACCTTTCTGAATTTGTTTGCTCTTCAGCTCTCTTGGCATTATGGGACATCAGAAGTGTTCACTGTTTGCACACTTCAGAATGCCAGCAGATGCAGTACGTCATCCTTGAATTGCTTGCCTAATGTATCATGAATGATTTTTACATTCTACTCATTTGACATTTGCCTGGAGAGAATGTCTGTTGCTGAGCTAATGCTCTAGGGCGCCTCCCACTGCTGTGGCACTTTAGAATCTCACTGCCCGCTGCTAGCCTGTGTTTCGCAGCTCTGCTATATTAGAGATTGTAGCCATAAGGGTTTAAAAAGCTTATCACGTTCTCTTTTTGTGTTGCTCTTTTTGCCAAGCAAGTTGTTCAACTTAAAAGCCTAGAGATAAGTCAATAGTTCCATTGTACATTTCTAATCTCTTAAAGATGAAGTGTGACATTTTTTTTAATGCTAAAATACTTAATCCTGTCACGGTTTAATGTACAGAGACAACTAGCCATTTTTTGGGTGTATTGCTAAAGGGTTTGTGTTTTTTCGACTCTTTCAGAACACTGTCCTCTCTGTTAAAGCAATACAACACTTCAGCTTCTGGTTCAGCCATTGACATTTGGCAGTTTGGCAAATGGGATACAGGGTGAAAAGGATGGTATAGGAGTGTTTTTTAATGCCAAGTTTAGAATGGGATACTGGCACATTGCACTGTAAATTGTTTTCTATTTTTAAGTATTTTAAATACTCTAATATGCAGTATGCATTTACAGTAAAACATTTCAGAAGCTATATTGTGCTATTATTGTCACATGACATACATTGTTGTAACTCACAACATATAATTTTTAATTCAATGAGTGTAGTCCAATTGTCATCTTGGAGATAAGTATCATTATTTTGGATTTAATTGTGTTAAAAAAAAAAAAGGTTTTATTCTTGGTAGATTGATCAAATAATGAGAGATGGGAAGAGTTGATATTATTTTGCATTGTATTGTGGAATACAATATTCCTCACAGTGCCCATATTTTTTAATGAGGCTAGTTATCTTATCATTTGAGTGTGTGGCATACCTTGATCATAACATGAGGTTCTCTTATTCATTTTGCACCAGTAAATCAAGAATTGTCTGTTCCATATAAATTTATCTTTTAGACAGCCTGTCACTTTTTTCTGTCTTTATTTTTCTGTAGAGATTTTGCATCTATACAATATGTCAAATTTTTCACATTATTCTCTATTCAGGATGTGCAATTATCCAAAATGTGTGTACACATATTATGTCTGGGAAATGTAATAACCAGCTTTTCGATTTATATGTTTTGATATGGATGATGGAAAACACAAGCTGAGCTGATTTTTAAGCCCGCAAAAGGTGCTTTGTCCTCAAAGCCTGTTGTTTACTTGGGCCTTGGAAGGAGCTTTCTTCAGTCTTGATCCTAATCAGCGCTGACTGCAACCGGAAAGCAAGGCAAATATTATTTTATCTGTATTGCATTAATACATTGGTGTCTTGTAACTATCTTTATCCACACCTCTGATCATAAACACTAGGTTCCTTTGGCATCTCTCTCTCTCTCTCCCTCTCTCTCTCTCTCTTTCTTTCTCTTTAATTCTGCCAGGCGTCACCTACATGCACCAGTTTTTTTATTAATATTTTTTATCCGTTATATCAACACTTGTCTGCTGACGTGTTCTGATTGTCTACTGTGTTGCATCAATGCTCTGTTCTGCCAGCTCTGAGGGATTGTTGGAAAGGTACATACTGAATGTGTGTTCTGACTTTAAGTTTACTTTGCCCCGGGACTGGAGGAGGCAAGACTGAGACATTGAACCAATCAATTAAATGCCAGATAGCTTATTTAAATTCAGCTGCAAAGCATTAGCATCTCAGCATTTCTCTTATTACCACGTGTGGCAAAGTTAAGCTAATGTGGCAGGCGACTTTTTAAGACATTTCAGATTGACATTTGACAAGAAATGCTTTTGCATTGACACAAAGATGCACGCTTGAAGAAACACATTTGATCATATCTTCAGCAGATGAAACAAAAGCCATCAATCTCTTATTTCCTGTTTATTAGGATTCAGTGGTGTTCTGCCGCTCAAGCATGCCATGGTTTACCTAGAACAAACAAATGTAAGGATTTTTTCATTTGTGTCAACAGCCTCAACACAGTTTTTTTTTATTTATTTTTTTGCAAGATTTTGTTCTATATTTGAACACTCCAAATAAACCATCTCAGAGTTTAGTTTACTTTAAAACTATGATGTGGTTTGCTTATAATGTATAAAGTTCTGCATGTTTACTTGACATTGCCTGATTTCAAATTTCAGACCTACTAAAGTAGAACAAACACAGTTTTCTTTTACTGGTGTACTTTGACGCTGCGTTAGTAGCAGAAGCTATGAGAATACCTTCTGGTGTGACAATTGTCTGAAGCCCATACAGTATCATATTAGCAGATAAACCTAGCAAAACCTACTGCAGCATCACTTTACTAACACCTTTTACGGACATGATCTTGCATTTTGGATAGACTTTTGTTCTTTTCTCATGATACTCAGCCACTCACATCAAGTGGTCTTCGCTGCTCAGAGCAGATACGATGGCATTCCATAAGTGTGTGGCTATGAGTTCTCGTTTATTATGACCGAGGACAAACATAATAAGTGTGTTAAGTGTTGTGGTTTCAGTCATGCTCAAGCCACACTTACTCATGGGTGCTTTGTTCTAGACAAATCGGCTCTTACCTGTGTTGTTTGCTCTGCAGCCATTGAGCCAGCGCATGGGCTTGCATCCTGTGGATCTGATGTTAAACTTTAAGCTATGGAGATTGTGTCTACAAATTTCTCTCTTTCGCGTTCTACTTATCATCTATCTCCGGTGGAGTTTGCACTTTAGGATGTCCAGGTTCAGAAGCTCGTGAAACAGTCTCTTTTGGATTTGATGATATGTTGTCCACTGCCACGTCTGACTCTTAGAAGTTCACTGCTGGCCAGACTGTCGAGCTTTCCCCAAGTGAATTTAAAGTGCACCTATTATGGCATTTGAAAGGTTCCTATTTGTGTTTTAGGAGTCCCTAACAACATCTTTACAAGTATGCAAGGTCAAAAAACACTTTCATTGTCTTATAATATCCATTTATTTTTACCTTATTTGCTCAAAGACTCCCAAACGATTAATTTTTCCAAACCCCTCCTTTGCGTTACACTAATCTGCAGTGATTGGTCAGATGACTTCTGCTGGTTAACACAGTGTACAGTATACAGTGCTTGCATCATTTACATTGTATTATAATTATGATGGTGCTCTGCTCTGTTCTTAAAGTAAAGACTCAGAGAGGAAATAAGTTGTTTTGTGTTTATGTTAGCGAACCTAGCCCACAACTCGGTAGTAAACACACAAACAGTCATGGTATATGCGTTAGCCCAACGCAGAAACATATTGATAAAGCACTGCAGTGGTACACCAATGTATTGCTCTATTCTTTATCATAACTCCAAGTAATAACAATGACAAACTGTGACGAGCAGGGCGGGCGAGAGCCGTGAGGGAACGGCGCGAGGCCGGTGACGCGAGTGATAATAAGCGTCACCTGCGAGGCGTGCCGGCCTCGAGTCTCTCACGGAGGAGCTCCGGAGGCATAAAAGGAGGAGCGACATCAGTGAAGGACGAAAGAGGACCAGGCCTGGACTTTATTTTATGTTTTATTATGTTTGTGTGGCCGGCAGATGTCCGCGAGGGTCTGCCGGCATTACTTTCGTTTTGTTCTTTGTTTATTTTGAATTAAAGTTTTGTTGAATGTTCGCCGGTTCCTGCCTCCTTCTTCCCATATTTACGAACCTCGTTACATTGGTGCCGAAACCCGGGAGGAAGGAGGGACATGCTGTCGGAGAGCCCTCGCTGTTGAGGGGGATCGCGGTGCTGCGGAGTTCGGGCAGCGCGGGAGTGTGAAGACCGTGAGAGGCTGCCCGAGGCGGTGGTGCTGGAGCCTAGTGACAGGTGGGACGGAGAGCTCGAGGCCGTGCCCCTGGGATGAGGTGGGGTGGCTGCCGTCCTGGACCTGGAGGGAGCGGAGGAGTCGCCGCCGTCTGCCGTGGGCCGGAGCCTGCTGCCGTCCGCCATGAAGGGGAGGAGCAGGGGACGGGGGACTCGCTGCCGTTTGCCCTCATTCGGAGGAGCCATCGCCGGCCGCCAGGAGGCGGTCGAGGATCGGGCCGTCCACCGAGCGTCCAGTGCCACCGCATGGCACCGTGAAGAAGAGCCTCTTGGCAGGCTGAGGACCGAGCGGCAGTGTGTCTGGGAGCCGGACCCAGAATTTTTTTTTCTCTTTCTTTTTCCTCTCTCCCCTCTCTCGTCCTGTCGCTCCCCTTGCTTCCGTCTCCTTTCTCTCGTCTCGTCTGTCCTTACCCCCAGGTGCTGCGGCCGGCGAGACAGGCCCCGGGGGGGAGTAAAGCGCAGTCGCGGAGGTACCCCCCGGCCTGCGAGGGGCGTTGGGGGTATGTGACGAGCAGGGCGGGCGAGAGCCGTGAGGGAACGGCGCGAGGCCGGTGACGCGAGTGATAATAAGCGTCACCTGCGAGCCGTGCGGGCCTCGAGTCTCTCACGGAGGAGCTCCAGAGGCATAAAAGGAGGAGCGACATCAGTGAAGGACGAGAGAGGACCAGGCCTGGACTTTATTTTATGTTTTATTATGTTTGTGTGGCCGGCAGACGTCCGCGAGGGTCTGCCGGCATTACTTTCGTTTTGTTCTTTGTTTATTTTGAATTAAAGTTTTGTTGAATGTTCGCCGGTTCCCGCCTCCTTCTTCCCATATTTACAACCTCGTTACACAAACATTTGACATATTTCTAGACAATTGCGAGTGAACACATATTGCTGTTAACTGGTTAGCCTGAGACCTACAAGCTGTACACGACAGACACAACTAAATACGTATTGTGCATGCTACAGAGAACATAACAGCAACAATTATTAATCATACTTACAGGTTGTAATTCGGAGGAGGAAGAAGCTGGTCCAAATAAACTGGGTACTGACCCATTCTTCAATAACAACTGACTTGCGAATCCCTCATTGAACACATTTAGGTTGAAGAAGCATTCGTCAGTAAAATGACGGGAACACAGGACAAGGTTCGGGCTAAACTGCTGTGTATCGTTGTAAAGATGAACTTTAACCACCGATTCTTCACGTATTGGCAGTGTTTGAGGGGTTTCACGTTTTCCCTGGTTTCTGAGCACGCAATAAGTGGGTGGGCAATATGCTAATGTTTTGTCCTTTGACATCACAACAAAATGGCTGGGGATTTGTTTTACAAATGACTTTTAATTGACTCAGAGTCGACGCTTACTTTTGAGAGACAATAACTTTATATATAGTGCACTTTCGGAATTAACTTTGCAGGATGTTTTCATTCACTTAAAGCTATGTTACACACTACATGAAAGGTAATTTTCAAAAAACTATTATAGGGGCACTTTAACGTGTCTCCTCACAGGCCTCCAGACACTGTTCAGCCAGTTCCACTTTGCCATACTCTTGTCTTCAGGCCACAGGGTACTCATCTAGGTTTATGTGTTTGCGATGCTCTACAGACAATAAGTGGTTCATCAGGTAGGGTCCCTTGCATCTGTTCAAATCTTATATTTTCTGAAGATATGATAAGATAATTCGGAGATGATAAGATATTCAGAGATATGCTCTCAGGCAGTCACATCTAGGGTGGTTTAGATGATCGCCTGTCTAAAGTTCGACTTAGTGTAGCATTTGATGCACCTCGCAAATGACTTGGCAGCATATCAATCTGGTTTCTGAAAAACATACAGTTCACTCATTTCAGTGGAGTGTTAATCACACTATTTGGAGATCAGGAAGCTCCAATTTTAAGTCAGGAAATATGTTTCCTTCTGGAAAAAGGAGAGGTGAGTCCCTCCTTCCCATACTGAATTCAGATTTACAGCCAGTATTTTTATTTATTTTTTTGTGCTGAAAAAGGAAAGAGGGTTACGTCCTATCCTGAACTCTGCATTCAGGAAGTGCAGTTTCAAGATGCTCAAATACCGAGGAGGGATGCATACTAGCGCAGATGCAGATTAGTGTGGTGCATTCTGCTTTGGTCGCAAAACAAGATTTTGTCCTTAAGAGCAGTTAATTTCCGAGGGAGTCTGAATCATGGAGTGGACCATCTTTTGAGACATGGGCTGAGGCCCTGGGAGCAGAGGTTGAACAATCAGTTCGGCAACCTAATGGAAAAGTTTGGCCGATCAGAGCTGGTTCACTATAGTTGCATCCCAAATGACGCACTATACACTATGTACTTATGCACTATGTAATCGTCCATGTAGTGTACTGTATGAATTTTATACATTTATTTTGTCATTAAACATCGGAGTCTGATCCCCCTTCCCCCTCCGCAACATATTTAAAGCTGCTACAGCTGAGTGCGTGAAGTGTTCAACATTCCACACTTTGTTTTTTTGTTAATTTAGTGCATCATCCGGTATTTAAAGTGCACACTTTCATGCATGCTTATTGTAGCTTAGGGTCTTCTGAATCCATTGATACCAAATACATGGTGGTTCATCATCATTACATATGGTTTATAAGCCGAAATGTAAAAATAGAGAAAACGGACCAAAAAGGGCTTAGTCCCCTAAGGGTTAATGTAACGTCAATTATGCCATGTTTAGTGTCTATGGATTCGTATCATGAAGATTTAAATGCTTGTGTATATGAGATGGTGGTACCTATGCAATAGGGCTGTGAATCTTTGGGTAGACAGCGAACTGATTCGAATCACGATTCATAGGTGTTCAATTCGATTTAAGAACGAATTTTGAAAATTCAGAATGATTTGTTTCTAAACGATTCACATTAAAATTCAATGCAATTTGATTAATTCGATTCTGAATTTTTTATGCATTCATAGGATTATTGAAATGTATTCCCCAATGTGTCTTAGTCAGGGTGCAAATTACACAGCGGCCTTCAGGAGGTCAGAGAGTAAGGGCAAAAAAACAACATTTTGTCTGTCAGGTATGATGACGGAAGAAGCGAGGACTCAATTGCAGGAATGAATGAGCTTTTATTGAATAGAAAATAAATCAAAATCAAAAAGGGCAGGGCAGGAGACAAACACACAAGAGACAAACACACAAGAGACAAACACACGGAGCATGAATTTCTGAATCCTGACACAAAACCGAAACCAAACTAGATCGAAGTGCTAGATCCGAACACCACGCCCCGCACACAAGATAACTCACAAGGACAGAAGAGCATACAGCCCGAGCGAACTCTGAACCGCACATTCAACATGACAAGATGAGACAAGACAATAGCAGTGTCAGAGCTCTGTCAAAAAGTCAAGAAATTAACTAGACAGAAGTGACAGAACCGTGACATTTGTCCATGGTTAATGTAAGTTCATGTTAGTTCTTAATGATGCTACATAACTTTATTTTAATAGCCTAAAAATTGGAATTTGTAGAAATTTGCATTAGCCAAAATCTTGAAAGGCTTTAAAAGTGTTGTTAATTCATGTTAACTTTAGTGCCGGACAGTGTTAGTGGCTACAAAACCTTATTAAAGTGTTCCAGGTACATTAAAGGGTTAGTTTACCCAAAAATTAAAATTCTGTCATTTATTACTCACCCTCATGGCGTAAGACCCTTGTTAATCTTCGGAACGCAAATTAAGATATTTTTGTTGAAATCTGATGGCTCTGTGAGGCCTGCATAGGGAGCAATGACATTTCCTCTCTCAAGATCCATAAAGGTACTAAAAACATATTTAAATCAGTTCATGTGAGTACAGTGGCTCAATATTAATATTATACAGCAACGAGGATATTTTTGGTGCGCCAAAAAAAATAAATAGTGATGGCCGATTTCGAAACAATGCTTCAGGAAGCTTTGGAGCATTATGAATCAGCGTGTTGACTCAGCGGTTCAGAGTGCCAAAGTCACGTGATTTCAGCAGTTTTACACGCGATCCGAATCATGATTTGACACGGAAAAATCATAACATAGCTTCCTGATGCAGTGTTTTGAAATTGGCCATCACTAAATAAGTCGTTATTTTGTTTTGTTTTTTGACGCACCAAGAATATCCGCTTTGCTGTTCAGTGAGTGAGCCATTTCAAGGTGAACCACTCTGCTTGTCACACAAGTGAAAATTACTCCATACCTTTTTACTTGACTTCTACCTCTTTTTGTCCAAAGGTCCAAAGTAGTCAACGCCAACATTGCTGAAAAGTGGAAGATCAGCTCGTAGTCTTTCCTTTGGTAAATCTGCCATCTTTTGCTCTCCATTTTTTCCACTTACACGCTTGCACACCACACATTTAGAAAGAACTTTGCGGGCTGCAGAACTGGCATTTATAATCCAATATGTCTTTCTGAGGTGTGAGAGAACATGGTTTCTGCCGACATGTCTAAGTTGTTCGTGTATGTGTTGAAGGATAAGTGTGGAGATGTGAAGATCTTTTGGAAGTATCATTGATCGCTTTGACTCCTCAGGCATTGTAGACTTGTCCAATCTTCCTCCAACCCTTAAAACTCCATCATCCATCACAGGATCTAGCTTGTACAGGCTGCTGAATCTATTCAAGCGCTTTCCAAAAAGTGATGCCTTTTCAATTCTTGACATTTCCTCTGAATACCTCTGTTTCTGGCAAAACTCAACAATGGCCTTTTCTGATTTCAAGAGATCATCCAGGGGTATGGATTGTCCTCCAATTGATGTCTTGAATGCTTTAATTTCACCACATACCTTTTTTTTTGTTTTTTTGTTTTTGGCTCTGAGTGTCCTTATTCACGTAGGTTGCCTGTATTTCTTTTCTTTTTGCACTGAGCAAGTGAAGGATGTTCTTGAACTTCAAGAACCATGCTACTGCCATCTTCAGCTTTGTCCAACTTGAGAAGTAGTTAAGCAGTTGGCTGGTAGGATTTCCCTTGTCTTTAATGACAGTACTATACACAATGGTGTTCCTTTTAACTTCAAGATCATCTAGCGAGAGAGACATGGGGAACATGGACTCTTTAGGCCATTCCTCTTCTTTCTTCCATAGAAAGTCTGGTCCATGGATCCACTCCTTGCACATCACAAATGTGCTGGCACTCACCTCTCTTGATGCTAGGTCATCAGGGTTCTGCTTTGTTCTGATGAATTTCCATTGTGTTACATCTGTGTTTTCTCTAATAGCAGCGATCCTATTAGCTACAAATGTGCAGAATCTTGCATTCTCATTTGCAACATATTTTAGCACTGACTGGCTATCAGTCAAAAACGTTGAGTTTTTCAGATCTAGCACTAATGCCTTCCTTACCAGGATGTCCACTCTGACTGCTAGCACTGCGACTGTAAGTTCTAGATGTGGAAATGTGACTTGCTTTAGTGGGGCCACTCTGGCTTTCCCTAACATGAAAGACTCATGTACAGTGATCATATCATCGGTCAGTCTCAAATAACTCACTTTGCTGTATCCTTGTTCACTGGCATCAGAGAAATGATTAAGCTCTGCTTGCTTCAATGTTCCAAAACCAGTTGGTTTTACACAACGTGCCACTCTGAAATCTTGTATCTCATCAAGATCCTTTATCCACTTTGTCCACTTATCTGCTGCAGCCTGTGGTATTTCCTCATCCTCCTACAGAGGTCTTGGAGAAGTAATTTGGCAGGAAGAGTAAAGGGACTCAAAAATCCAAGTGGATCATATATGGAACTCACAACTGATAGTAATGCTGCGTTCCAGGCAGGTTTTTGAGCCTGTAAGTCACGATTTCAAATCACGACTCACAACTTTGTAGCGTTCCAGGAAAGTCATGCCAAACTGCGTAAAAGTGTAAACAAACCAACATGGCGGACCATACGGGGCTTATGCTCATTAACACTCTGAGGTCTGAAAACGCGCCGGCGCGTTTTGCAGGATTTTTTTCCACATTGCAGCAAAACAGACTTAAGAATTATTTCCATCGCCAAAGGTATTTACTCCTTGCTTATTTGAGGGAAACAGAGGAGGAAAACGGCGCATAAGGCAAGAGATGCTGTTATACCTTTTATTTTACCGTGCACTTGCATAAACACCGCATCCGTAGGGGCTGCCATTGTTGTTTCGCGGGCTATGTGACGTCAGAACCCGTAACTGGGAGTACATCGATCTAGTACGAGTTCACAGGTGGGAAGTCATGGGTTTGACTGCTGTTCCGGTGCACTTTCACGGGTAGAAGGTTGGAAAAACAGGGGTTACGGGTTGCCTGGAACGCGGCATAAGTTTCTTTGGGTGTGGGATCTGCACTTAACAGTGATGTTGACTTAAACACATCATTCTCCTCGCACCACAACAACCCAAGAGTTCTTTCAGTGGGAAGGCTTTCCCTGTCAAGATCCAATTCCTTTACATTCAGAGCTATGTCTTCCTTTGGAATGTGCACAAGAACAGTGCGACTGTTACTCACCCACTTTGTGAGGTGGAATCCTCCTGTTTTACAGAGAGATGTAAGGTCTTTTACCAGCTCTACTGCTTCCTGCTCTTTGGCTGTTTGCCTTAGAGCAAAGTTAGCACAACTGGGGGATGAGACTGCCCCAAATAGATGTGCCACCATTCTATGTTCCACAGCAGGCATACTGACATCGCCACCTGGTCACCAGAGGAATCGCAAGAAGTCAACATTTGATCTTGACACTCTGACCTGGTGGAACATTGCTTTGATATCTGTCATAACTGCTACAGGCTCTTGGAAAAATCTGGTGAGGACATTGAAAAGTGTGCTGGTCAAATCTCTCTGGAGGCTTTCAAATGAACAGCAACCTCATTCATGTCTTTTTGAGCTGAGCTTGGGGATTGTTCTTGAATCGACTCATCCATTTTGTCTCAAACAAGAAAATCTCCTCTTTCCAACGACAAACTTTTCAAATTTCCTTTGATTCCTCTTTAAAATCACATTAAGACCTTTGAACACTTCCATCAAATGAATCCTTTTATCCACAGTTTTCAGCAAACTTGAAAGTCTTTCCAATAACATTCAAATTTAGCTCAGCACTTTGTGTCCACAAGCACATACATCTTTGAGAAGTTTCCTTTGTTTGCAGCTTCCAGCGCCATGTGGTCTCAAACAGTCCATCCATTCCTGTTCAATCTTAAGGATAATCCTGACATTTTGTAGCGGCAAAACAAGCTTCAAATTTCCAATGGTGTCCCTTATTTCTTGGCCACTGTGAGAGGTGATGGTGCAATAATTCTGACGCGTGCAAAGTAGCATGAATAGATCCAAAGAGGCTTGTTGATGTTTCAAAACAATAACTGAAGTTTATTAAATCAAAAATAAAGATGCATTGTAGCATAAAACAAACAAACAACTCCAAGGTGACATTTAAGGCTTTCTCCATGTGTATGGTCAAAAAACTGTGTGCTCTTGCTCCAGCAGCCCCATCCTGTCAGGGGTGGCATATCCTTGTAAACATTTTCCTCACCTATAGAGGACAACCACTCAAAGAAATAAACAATTAACAATACAACAACAAAAATTATATTTAAATTAGGGCTGTCAATCGATTAAAAATTTGTATCTAATTAATTACATACTCTGTGATTAATTAATCTAAATTAATCGCATACATAATTTTTGCTGTGGAAGTATTAAATATTTAAATTCAAATGAATCAATGCAGGGTTTTTCCTGGGTCAAAAATGGTCTTTGGTGGTGACAGACATGGCCATCCACACAAACAGTAAAAAGTCCCCTACCCACATAATCTGCGAGCCCAATGCTGACAATAAAGTACCCGTCACTCTCACTGTAATTCTTTATTGCCCTCTTTGCAAAAAAAAAAAAAAAAAGGGATTTTATAGCTTTGTAAGAGAAGATGCTTTTTTGCTAAACCTGAAAAATATTAAAAAGTAGTATTTAGAAGTTATATTAACTAATAATATAATTTTCTACCATATACAATTGAATGCACCTAGCTATCAACAACTTGCTTTGTTCTGGTTTCACCTCACTCCAGTCTAAACTAACTGATTTTATAGGTAGGCCTAATGTACTACACATTGTCATTTAAATAACCTGAAAATTATTAGTAAAATTATTAAGTCTAATTTTACTAACCACTGTTGCTAAATGGGGTAAGCACACTTATGTTCTCATTTCAGAGTTGTTCGAGTAAATGATTCATTATAGACCGTGTGGACAGATCAGTTGTTGTCATGATTCATTCAAATGAATCTGTTCAAATGAGTCATTAGGTCACGAATTGGACATTAGTGGACGTTGACGCCTTGCGTGCGAAACGCGACTGTTATTAGGATATCGCTAAAGATTTGTCAACACAGAAAACACTTCACCACTGGATAGGATTATCTTTTTGTTTACTGAAAGTGTGGTTTATGTCAGCTGCACGTGCAGGGCGCCTGTCAGAGAAGATGAGGTGACGTTCTTTTGAGCACTATTCACACCCAGCGGTTATTCAGGAAAAACATTCTCCGAATGCGCCTCGTGAAACATGGATTCGGTCTTACGAACTTTTAGCATTGTGTCAGTTTATTTAGATATTATGTGTGAGGTAGAGAGAGTGCAAAGACGGTGCTTACTTTCTCGCGCGCACGAGGGAGGAGCTCTGCTCGTTCTGTCCGTCAGCGCAGCAGTCATCTCCCTCCTTCATTTTACAGTCGAATAGTGGCTGGAACGGCTCCAGGTTCAAAGGTCAATGCGGAATGGATTAATCTGCGTTATTTTTTTTTATGCGTTATTTTTTCTCAGATTAATTAATCGAAATGAACGCGTTATTTTGACAGCCCTAATTTAAATTAACAAATTGATAACAATCATTTATCCTTTTATACATATGACTGATTTGTTTGTATGTATGTATGTGTTTGTTAGTTTAGTTATGTGTTCTTGATTTAGTTAATAAAACTTGCACAATACATATTTGGTTCTGACTCTCTCTGTCTGCAATAGATTGCCTCCTAAATGATCAGATCTGCTCTGTAAATGCTAAGAAAGAATTTTTTTTTCTGTGGCCATGAAAAATACCATTCTCTTAGTATTAATTAATAATCAATACTGAGTGTTCTCAGGATAAACTGATGTATTTTACATTAAAATTACAATTAATACATCAAGTTAATCTGATTAACTGATTCAAATATTTATAATTGACCATAATTAATAATCATAATGAGTTATGGATAATTATTAATATTCCCCCTTTGAGTTAATTCTCTACAAAGTTGACCATACAAGCCAGCAGCGTAAATCTGACCAGTTGTTTGTCTGCTTCAATGGCAAAGGTTTTAATCCTATGAAGCAGTGGGTGAAGCAGATGATGTATCGAAGGCTTATGAGGTGTATCGCTTGACTTCGCCTTTAGCATTTGCGCACACAAGAAGTGTTGCGTCATCATAGGTTTGGCCAAAGGAGTAGCCTATCATTGGAAGACATTTGTGTGGTGGCAGGCACACTTTTACCAGACATTTTATCTTTATGTCGGCTTGACTCCTCTGTTTGAAATGATGTTTGTTAGTCTGTGCAAGTTTGTTCTCATGGGCTGTTTAATTGGCAGCTATGGCATAATGGTATAGCGCTCCCATAGCATCAGCTACTGGCACAGTGTCAATGTATATGGGTGGTGAGGTTATTGCATGTTTCTTCAGTTTCATGTACACTGAACTATTTTGTGTATTTGAATTGGTAATTAAAATTGGAATATAAAAATGGCTGGAAAATAAAAATGGCTGGTATAAAACTGTGCAAAAAGTTAATTTTAGAACTGTTTTAATGTATTATAAGGAAAAAATATCCATCTTTTTTTTTTTTTTTTTTTTTTTTTTAGAAATTAAAACAAACAAACAAACAAACAAACAAACAAACCCAACATTTGGTTCCAAATTATCACCTACCGAATAATTGATTAATTTGCAACTCTGTTACCCATTCTGGCATAGGTTTGTTTGTTGTTTGCATATTTATTTATTTGTTTGTTTGTTTGTTTGTTTGTTTATTATCAAAATTTTCTAAATTTGTCAATTTAATTTGTTAATTTAGATTTTTATTTAATGTTAATTACTAGAAAATAACAAAATCTCACAATTCTGAGTTTAAACTGATTTTAGACATTCAGGCATTTTGTCTGATATCACTGAGAGCATTCCGAACCCCCGCTACAAGGTGTCTCTATGCTTTGAGGTGACATTAATTTCTAGTGCAGACAATGCAGAGTGGTTCCAGTTCACTGCCTAGTGGGTCCAGTGCTGGAATTACTGCAGGAATGTTTTAATGCTTTACATGTAACAGTGCAATAAAGTGCATATAAAATGAATGAAACTAAACCAGCTCCTATAATATTTATTTGAATTAAAAAACAAACAAACAAAAAAACAACAAACAAACAAACAAACAAAAAAACATTCATTTAGTTTGGTCCCTTTATTGTGATGTACCAGATTCCTGGAAAGTGCCACTGAACAGAACAACAAAGACATCCGACTGTTTGGAAAGATATCAATCCATTTGTTTTCAATATGGACTTCAGTATTGTTGTGTTCCAGTTAAGTTGCAGTTATAACTGGCCCCATTTCTGCATCTCGGCATGCAGCTACCAGCTAATTACAGTCATTTGTTAGATTCACAGCTAATTTACCTCTTTCTTTCTTTCTCTCCCTCTAACTTTCTTCCTCTGCCAGTCTGTCTCTGTCTCTCTTTCCCTCATTGTGCATTTTAATTAAACCATCTGCTAAATAAAGCCATTCCTGGCATTCAAGCACACAAGCTTGACCCTAAGCGCTCTAAATCCTTTCAGCAGAAGCAAGCTATCGCTGACAGTTTTTTTTTTTCTTCTTCTTCTTTTTTTTCTGGTATAGTTTTCACAGCATCAAATGTTCTGTACCTCCCCTCTGTGTGAGGTCACTGAGGCTAAAGACACAATGATGAATTGTACAAAATACACTTAATTAAGTTTGCCACAGTCATCTGGGGCTGCTTTATTTTTATACAGTAATTGTGTTTTGTTTTGTTTTCATTGCATTTCTTTACACTTTCTTTTTCTTTCTCTTTTTGCAGACCTCAGTCAGACCTCCTACTGAATTATGGACACTATTCCATATTATACAGCAGAACAGAAGCAAAACAGAAACTTTAAACTTTCTGTCCTTTTACAGTTTTTCCCCCAATTATACAGACAATTCAGAATCTTTCCAACTCCTGTCACTCAGAGACAAGCTTAAGAGTTACAGACCTCCTTTATTTGTTCTTTTTGTCCCCCTTGCTGTTTTTTTCTCTTCTTCTCTATTACTGAAACAGCAGATGAGTGGACACTCGCACAGCAGGAGATGCATAGTGTTTCTCTCCTTTCCTTCCACTTTTCTTTTTGCTTAGTCATATCAGGCACATGAAGCTTCAAACGCTGCTCAGAATCTGAAGGTGGGGGCGCTTTTTTTCCAAAATATTCTTCTAAACTTTTTTCTTTGTTTAAGTAGTGCAGCCAAGGTGAAGGGGAATGAGGAAAAGCGTACCATTTTAGTAAGTGCCATCACTCTAGAGATCTGCAACAGACAGTATTTCAGGTTATAGAGAATAAAACAAAAAAACTCACATCAATATTCTGGGAATTTTGTATCCACATTGTGCCAGTGTACAGTGAAAAAACCTACCATAGAACTGATTGTGCCAAATGCAATGTAGACATTTTACTGCCTTGTCTTTATAGGATGAAGTGATCTTTATTAAAGCTGTCATCTTCAAACATAAAACTATAAAATATTGCAAGAGAGGACATAGAACTTCACTAACCATAGTGACAGTTATTCCCTGCACTGTAAAACCCGATAAGTTGCGGTAACTCAAACCATTTGAGGAAACTAATTGCTTCAAACCATTTAAGTTTTAAAACTAATATGTATAAGTACTCTAAACTCATATGCATTGAGTTAAGTTTACTTAAATTTTAGAGTTGGTTTAGTCAATCATAAGAGTAAAGTCAACTTAAAGATTTTAAGTTTATTCCACTCATTCAGTTTGAGTTCAGGTAACAAATCTAACTAAGTCTTAACAACTATCGTTACTTAAATGGTTTTAGGAAACAGATTGCGGCAAATGGTTTAAGTTAATCCAACTCAAAGTAATTAAGTTATGTAAGACTAAGCAAAACTTAACATTGGCACAAAATTATGACAGAACAAGAGGGTATTCTTAAATATTTATTGAAAAACAACAGTTACTTCACAAAATGTTCAAGCATAAAATAATTGGGCTGTCAAGTCAAAAATATAACTTTAAAACAATCTTAGATTATTTCCCTCCAAGTATAAGACTGCACAAACAAGGAAATATGTATGTTTAAAAATTTTAATTTTAAAATTGTAAAAGTTTGTAAAATTAAAATAATAATATAAAATAACTATGTTCTAACACCACCAGAAACAGAGTAGATAATTTTTATGTAAGAAAGGTAATTCAACAGTACTTTCTGTACGAACTAAGTGTACTCCAAAGGCAGTGCACTGACTTGGCAGACATCACCTCATCTTCAAAGACAATCAAGATATCCAATGGGTTAAAAGGTAAAAAGTTCCCTCTTCCTCCTCAACAGCAATGATGGAGAGTGTTGTCTTCTGCACCTGGTCAAGCTCCTTTTTCTAAAAAAAAATAAATAAAAATAATGTGTTAGTGTATGTCACCACACATAAAAACAACCCTTGTCGGAGCAGACACCATATTTAAATTTTCATAAATGAAAATAACATTGTGAAGGTTTTGGAGTATTGTTTACTCAATAGGGTGTGCTTATTTAAAACCCTGTAGTACTTTAATTTTCACAACATGTCTTCCAGAGTTGTTTGAATGTTCATTTTTATTAATAAAAATTTAATTTGGCATCAACCTAAAGTTATTAATTTATTACACTAAAGAAAAGTGGTGCTTAAAAGGTTAGTTCACCCAAAAATGAAAATTCTGTCATGTATTACTCACCCTCATGCCGTTCCAAACCCGTAAGACCTTCTTCCATCTTCAGAACATAAATTAAGGTATTTTTCATAAAATCTGATGGCTCAGTGAGGCCTGCATCGCCAGCAAGATATTGAACACTTTCAGATGTCTAAAAAGCTACTAAAAACATATTTAAAACAGTTCATGACTACAGTGGTCCAACCTTAATATTATAAAGCGATGAGAATACTTTTTGTAAGCCAAAAAACAAAATGACTTTATTCAACAATATCTATTGATGGTCGATTTCAAAACACTGCTTAATGAAGCTTTACGAATCTTGTTTCGTATCAGTGGTTTGGAGCGACTATCAAACTGCCAAAGTCACATGAACCATTGACATTTCAAAACACTTGATGTAACAAAGCCTCGTTTACTGAAATCAGTGACTTCGGTGCTCTGAACCTCTGATTCGAAACAAAAGATTCGTAAAACTTTGAAGATTCATGAAGCAGTGTTTTGAAATCGGCAATCATTAGATATTGTTGAAAAGTCGTTATTTTGTTTTTTTGGTGCACAAAGTATTCTAGCCACTTTATAATATTAAGGTTGAACCACTGTAGTCACATGAACTGTTTTAAATGTTTTTAGTAGCTTTCTGGGCATTAAAAGTGTTCAATATCTTGCTGGCGATGCAGGCCTTACTAACATCTGATTTCATCAAAAACATCTTAATTTGTGTTCTGAAGATGAACAAAGGTCTTACAGGTGTGGAACAACATGAGGGAGAGTAATTAATGGTAGAATTTTCATTTTTGGGTGAACTAACCCTTTAAAAGGATAGTTCAGCTTCAAGAGGAACATAAAAACATAGTTACCCACACCATGCATTTATGCTCATGTCAGCAAAAAGCTTAAAATGTTGCTAAGTAAATATAATGTTGTTTTGACCTACCTTGTGTCTTAAAAACATTGGTAGACTCTTCTTTACAGATAGTATGACCCGCCAGATCATAGTTCGAATGACATCAAAGCCAAAAAATGCAGCCCTTAAAAACAAAACAAAAAATTAGTTTAACTCACAATTAAACAACATTTATGGTTTATTTTTATGATTCATGATAAGACAATTTTAAATCACTGCAACCTAGGATTAGCAATTGACACCTTTATACAAACCCAAGTCAACTTCAGGATAAGTGCCAGTGGAAAATAACACAAAAGATAATTTGTCTATCCATATTAATAAAGTCAGCTATAACCAGAACTTAAGACATAACCAGTATTCTTCTGAAGCAATACAACATGACAAGACAGACTGAAATTTAAGTTGTTATTCACTCTGCCAGTACAGAAAATGGTGACAATACATTATCAAACATCATTGGTCCTTGGAGGTCACGATGCCATTCATGTGGTGTGCAAGAACCAATATAGCTTGATGTTAGTTGAGGTTTGTATTATTTTTTGTGTGGGCTGTGTATGCATTGATCAATATGTTTAGATTTAAATTTCATTATAATAAGTTGCAAAAACAAATATTGTATTGCTTCAGTATACTTACCATTTGTGCTGCAATACATTTCTGGTCATCATTACATACATTTGCAAAAATGGCAATTTAAAAATTTAAATTGAAGAAAGGTGTATTTAACATGTTCATAACGTGACAATTTGCATTTCGTACCATACTAAAGCCCATCGATTTGTTCAATGTGAATTATACTTACTCATATTATTGTAGCCATGTTGATATCACACCACCTTTCAACGTCTTTGCTCTGAAAAGATTAATTTCAAAAGCATGACAACAAATTGTTATTATGAGTTTCACATTAGAAAACGTGAAGAGCAAATAACAGTCTTAAATGTTAACTAACGTTAGCAAAACAGCCATCATAAACGACCCTCGAGCCTCTGTTCACCGGGGCTTCGACTTGCTTTAGTAAACTGAATTAGCATTACAAGGATATATTATATGAAACTTACGAAGCGGGTCATAAATAAATATTAACAATAAGTTTAAAGGTTGTAATATATGGAATGGGTGGGTTTACATTACCTGTTGCTGTACGTTAGTTTCTGTGGCGCCGCGCGCGCGAGGGATGTGAAAGAAGGTCTGCCAACCATCTCAAAATATAAAAGTCGCATTATCTGAGTCAGACTGTGAAAAAGCACAAAAAATATTTCTTAATTTACCACAGACAACCTGTGGGGTACAAAAACACAGCATTTCACCTGCCGTCGAAACTAACGTTGGCTGGCGGCCTGGCGCCTCGACTGTTAGCTAGCAAACGTTAAACAAATTGGTGTTACTGAGCTGGTTAATCTTCAATTAAATAGGTACAATAATAAAACTGAAAACGTTCAAAAAGTGCCACAAATATGAATAAAGTAGTTAGAAATGCTTACCTGTTCTTTTTCTTGACCGTTGCGTCAGCCCGTCCTCCTGCTGCGACTGAAGGAGGGAAAATGGCGCCGGCGCGATTTTTGTTGCCTATAAACGTACTTGGATAATACTTTGACATGAATAAAATTACTTTAAGGCTTAATGTAGGTGTGTAGGCTTAATATTAAACAGATCAATGTATTTATTATTGTTTGTGTGTTTATTTGATAGCTTTTAGTTATTTAGTTATTTAGTTATTTATAGACGACGTAAGATACCAGATTAAATTAATTTCTGTAACTTAAACCATTAAAGTTAAAATAACATAGTGACTTATTTAGTTTGAGTTCTACTTAATAAAATACGTTTTTGAGTTCACATCACAAAATTTGTTAAGTTGAATTAACTTTTTTAAAGTTTTAAGTAAAATGAACTTATTTCATTTAGTGAATTCCACAGTTAGGTTTTAGGGAATACCAACCATTGGAACAAATTGAGAGTGAGTAAATGATGATAGAATTTTCATTTTTGGGTGAACTATCCTTTTAAGACTAAATGCAATATGTTGCATCCCATATATTGACAGATCCGATTTCTTTATGTTTACTTACATTTTACAGACATAACTGACTGTGTCTACTTTGACACTCACCAAGACAGCTATTTTGACATCTTTTATGTGTATTTGTCCATTCAAGTGCAAGACGTGCTCTCTGTGTGCACGCTAATGGATGAATCACCATGCTATGTTTCAGACTGTACGTGTCGCAACTGTTCAAAACAGTGAATCTAATCACTAAACAGGTAACAAGTTCACTTCAAGATGTGATGTCGATGTGTTTTGCTGTAAACAAATATGTGAGTAGCGCTGTGTGGCAGAATTTTGAACATCTCTGCACTTGTGCGACCCTCTTTATTCTTAATTGTGTTTTGCAACTAACGTCAACATTCGCTTAATATACAATGGTAATACATTAACAATGTGCCGCCCCCCTGCATGTCAAAATTTAAATTTTGGAGTGGCCAATCAGATGTCAGTGGAGTCCAGTGCCACCCTGGACAACAAGCTGCATAGTAACATAAAGTAGCTAATTACACAGAAGATTCTTAAAACTCTGTCCACACTGAATGTAAATACTGTGTAAAAAAAGAGTACACCAAAGGCCACAATTGCTACCCGTTGCAATGTGCCTTCAGTTGACAAGCACCTCATTTATATTTCTGATGCACAGAGCTACTACTGCCACCTGAAATTGAATTAATAACATGTTTCTTGTCTGTGGTCTACTAATTTAAATCATATTTTGTTTCTTATCATATTTTTTAACAACACCTTATTACAGGACATACAAACTCGATTCCAAAAACGTTGGGACACTGTACAAATTGTGAATAAAAACAGAATGCAATGATGTGGAAGTTTCAAATTTCAATATTTTATTAGAATACAATATAGATGACATATCAAATGTTTAAATGAGAAAATGTATCATTTTAAGGGAAAAATAAGTTGATTTTAAATTTCATGGCATCAACACATCTCAAAAGGCCATGTTCAGGCACATGCACACATAGACAAAAAAAGGGGCTTGAGCACCTGCCCTTTTTCTTCCTCGAGAGAAAGTGCCCCTTTTTTCTGGGGTGCTTTTTTTTTTTTAATAAATTAATATATATTCCTGTTTGTGCACAGATTTCTTGTCAAACAAATATATTTACTGAATAAAACAAATAAAAAAAATACTATATCAGGTCGGCTTTGTCGAGTTCAGATGCCCGCACGCACGCCCCGACCCACCTCACCTTACCTCACCTCAACTCACTGCGAGTTTGTTGCTGGCTAAAAAAAGTTGTGACAACAAGTTTTCGCAAGTATTCCCATGAAAATGCAACTGCTGTCTGGTGATGAGAAGCGAAAAAGGAAAAAGTCCGTAGATGGATGCATCCCGTGCATTTCTTTCAGGTAGACTAGCCTATGTTCACAAATCTGAAAGTTTTGGCTATTTAAGGGTTATTACATTTAACGCTGCATTAAAGGTCCCGTTTTCGTGGTTTTTTGAAGCTTTGATTGTGTTTATAGTGTGCAATATAACATGTGTTCATGTTTTGCGTGTAAAAAAACACAGCATTTTTCACATAATGTACTTCTCTGTATACCGCTGTTTCCACTGTCATAAAAACGGGCTGATGACTTCCTTGTTCTATGAAGTCCCTCCTTCAGAAATACGTAACGAGTTCTGATTGTGCCAGCGGTTCCTGTGTTGTGACTCGACAGCAGCTTAGCTCTCCTTGCCCGGAAATGTCACGCCTCTTACCATAACGTGGAGATGCACAAAGTTTTACATGTGGATTATTGTGGTGTTGTGCCGAATGAACACAAAAGACAATAATTCCCGAGAGACTGAACTCTTTAATCTCCACAAGCAGCGACAGAAAATGTACAACGTTAGCACTCACTCAGAAGAGTACCTCATACGGAAAACAGCCATATACATAAACATAGTCCCCTCTTGTGGCCATTATGTGCACTGCAGTCCAACATTAACTATTGCAGTAAGGATACCACAATTATAATTTTCGGGAACCGAGTTAAACATAAATTGTAACCATTGATCTCTAAGTACAGCGTCCCTGAGAAGGCCAAACAAAGGTGATTGGACTGCGGAATGAAAATAACAGCGCTTCGACGACATTGCGACAAACACACTCTACAAACGCAACTCTTGCTTTTCTCCGTGGGAGTGCAACAAGACCACGCCCCCTTTTTTGTGTATTCCTGTGGGCGGATGTTAGTCAAAAAACTGTTTTAGTGACGTCATTGAAGAAGGAAGTAGAGGGATTTAGTCCAAACTGGCCGTTCGATGTAGGCGACTTCTGTTAAATAAAATATCTCGCTTGGCATTCAACTTTGAGCTTTAAAATTTTACAGATTTTATTTATACTCTAACAACAACATTACACACTAACTAAAGTTTGAAACATGGGATCATGAAGAACGGGACCTTTAATAGTTTGACCACCATCAACACATTTGCCTGATTTGATACTAATGAAATTTATGTCATATTATAATTTCAATTATGTGCTATGCATTGCGTTTTGAACCATGGTAAAGATATCGGTTGGGCTGTCAATACCAGAAGAGAAGCATTCCATGGACGCACATCCATGAACCACATTATTAGACAGTTTTCTAAGGATGCATGGTTTATTAAAACCATTTAAAAAACATAATACAGCATTAGCTACATAATGCTATTCTTAAATCTATGCTTACACAAGATAATACATCAATAAAAGTTTAAACCCTCACTCTGTCTTTGCATGTTTGATGTCCACATATTCTTGTTGAAGAAATTACAGTGGCTGTAGCATTTCTATCACAAAGAAGTGGCCGAATATTATTATTTAACTAGTAATATATTTTTAATTATGGTGGTTGGCTTTGATCGTGGATTTGATCGTGCTGTGTTGTGCTGTCTAACAACAAAAATCAGCAGGCTTTTGGCGCCCTCTGCTGGCATTTGTTATAATATATAATGTATTAATAGTTCAGGAGGAAAAAAAATCTTGATACATTTAAATATGCAGATTAGCTTGTTTTGGTTAATTTAGAAGAAATCTACAGATGGAACAGTAGGTTTAAAACAAGCACCATCTAAATGTGTAGGGTTATGGTTAAAACTTTACTTTCCATTAGAGTAAAAGACATTAAAGCAAAAATGGACCACAATCTTACAATTGTCCACTTCATGAAAAAAGTATTCCAATAACACAAAAAAATGTGCAAAATAAACAAATTATTAGTGAAACTATGTCCCTCTCCTTGGTGCAGTCATTTATTCTAAATATATATAAATATCTAGTTACTTGAAAATAGTTGCTGTTGACTTCTCTTGTAATAAACCTAGTCAATACTAAAGAAGACCATGGTCTCTGTGTGAACTAATTATTTTGTAGAAATCTGTGGAGTATAAAACAATTGTGTGAGTGTAAGGGAAGTCAAAGTTGTCTTAATATATTTAAGGGTTCATTATTTTTTAAATAAATAATTATGAGAAGTGCCCTTTTTTCCACTTGAGCCCCTGGCCCCTAAAATGTCTGTGCACGTCCCTGACCATGTTTACCACTGTGTGGCATCCCCTCTTCTTTTTATAACAGTCTGCAATACAGTCTGGGGACTGAGGAGACAAGTTGCTCAAGTTTAGGAATAGGAATGTTGTCCCATTCTTGTCTAATACAGACTTCTAGTTGCTCAACTGTCTTAGGTCTTCTTTATCACATCTTCCTCTTTATGATGCGCCAAATGTTTTCTATGGGTGAAAGATCTGGACTGCAGGCTGGCCATTTCAGTACCCGGATCCTTCTTCTACGCAGCCATGATGTTGTAATTGATGCAGTATGTGGTCTGGCATTATCATGTTGGAAAATGCAAGGTCTTCCCTGAAAGAGATGACGTCTGGATGGGAGCATATGTTTTTCTAGAACTTGGATATACCTTTCAACATTGATGGTGCCTTTCCAGATGTGTAAGTTGCCCATGCCACATGCATTCATGCAACCCCATACCATCAGAGATGCAGGCTTCTGAACTGAGCGCTGATAACAACTTGGATTGGCCTTGTCCTCTTTAGTCCGTATGACATGGCGTCCCAGTTTTCCAAAAAGAACTTCAAATTTTTATTCGTCTGACCACAGAACAGTTTTCCACTTTGCCACAGTCCATTTTAAATGAGCCTTGGTCCAGAGAAAACGCCTGCGTTTCTGGCTTGTTTTTTGACCTATAGAGCTTTAGCTGGCAACGGCAAATGGCACGGTGGATTGTGTTCACCGACAATGTTTTCTGGAAGTATTCCTGAGCCCATGTTGTGATTTCCATTACAGTAGCATTGCTGTATGTCAGGGATGGACAACTCTGGTCCTGGAGGGCCAGTGTCCTGCAGAGTTTCTCTCCATCCCTGATAAAAACTCACTTGCTTATAACTTTCTACTAATCCTAAAGACCTTGATTAGCTGGTTCAGGTGTGTTTGATTAGGGTTGGAGCTAAACTCTGCTGGACACTGGCCCTCCAGGACCGGAGTTGTCCATCCCTGCTGTATGTGATGCAGTACCGTCTAAGGGCCCGAAGATCAGGGGCACCCAGAATGGTTTTCCGGCCTTGACCCTTACGCACAGAGATTGTTCCAGATTCTCTGAATCTTTGGATGATATTATGCACTGTAGATGATGATAACTTCAAACTCTTGGCAATTTTTCTCTGAGAAACTCCTTTCTGATATTGCTCCACTATTTTTTGCCATAGCATTGGGGGAATTGGTGATCCTCTGCCCCTCTTGACTTCTGAGAGACACTGCCACTCTGAAAGGCTCTTTTTATACACAATCATGTTACCAATTGACCTAATAAGTTGCAAATTGGTCCTCCAGCTGTTCCTTATATGTACATTTAACTTTTCCAGCCTCTTTTTGCTACCTGTCCCAACTTTTTTGGAATGTGTAGCTCTCATGAAATCCAAAATGAGCCAATATTTGGCATGACATTTCAAAATGTCTCACTTTCAACATTTGATATGTTATCTATATTCTATTGTGAATAAAATATAAGTTTATGAGATTTGTAAATTATTGCATTCCTTTTTTATTCACAATTTGTACAGTGTCCCAACTTTTTTGGAATCGGGTTTGTACAAAAAATATATCTACAAACCAAAATCGTATATTACAATGCCTTAAATGAAAATTGTCATTAATTACGCACCCTCCTGTCGTTTCACACCCGTAAGAGCTTCGTTCATCTTCAGAACACAAATTAAGATATTTTTGATGAAATCCAAGAGCTCTCTGACTCATCCATATACAGCAATTATTACCACTTTCAAGGCCCAGAAGAGTACTAAAGACATTGTTTAAGTTGTGACTGCAGTGGTTCAACCTTAATTTTATAATTCAGTAAGAATACATTTTGTGCGCAAAAATAAAAATAACAACTTTATTCAACTATTTCTTCTGTCCATGTTGCAGAAGAAATCCATGTTGCTGCCATGTTGCTGTGGAACAGTGCATAAGAGAGGGATTGAATGCTCCATCTGTGATATCTGAGCCCTGCGTGTGGTCACCAGTAAACAGAAGGTGCATGCAGTTCAGTGCTGGCTGCTATGTCTTTTTTAATACATAAATCTATGTTACTCCTTTTAGATAAAAGTAGATACTTGCAAATTAGTAAATGTACAATCCCACTTTGTTTTAGATCGATCCAAAAACCAGTGGCAGACATTGACTTTTCCAAGCCAGTCAGACAAAGAGCAGATCAGAGTAGAACATACAGAATATACTTTTTATGTCCTTGAAGGGAAGGGAAACCTGAGCAAAAACCTGATAAATGACAATATATGCAAAATATGTTCCTATACAATTTTCAAATATACAGTCACATACAGAAATCATATACAGTCACATACTTGAATCTCAACACTTTAACTTCCGAAAGTAGGTTAGTTCTGGGCCTGAGGGACCATCTAACCATTGAGCAACATGAACCTCATTTGAATTTTTTTACATTTTTAATAGCAGTATTAAATAAATTATCGCAATCCCACTGTGCATCATGTGCCTCCCGCCTATGTTTTGAATGTGCTTGACAACTAACCGGAAACAATTTGTATAGATTTGTTTTACAATGTTTATATGACCTTTTTGGATCTTATAGGTTTTGGTTACACTGTAAACCTGAATAAGTTGGGGTAACTCCAAAAATTTGAATAAATGTTACATCAAATTTTTTAAGTAATGATGTTCCCAATTTTAAGTAAGCAGAACTATCAAGTTTTGAGTGTGTAGTACTCATGCATGTTAATTGTTCCTACCTTGAAGAACTGAGTTAGCTAACTCATACATTTTGATACCAATTAACATAACATATTTAGTTAATTTTATTATTGTGAGTGCTTGCAAATCAAATTACTTATTTACGTAACTGTAAACCGTAATAAGAAAATTCAGAAAATGACAACATGTACAATGCTAACTATAGCATGGTATAGCACTTATTGAATACAGCAACTTAAAACATGTAACCACTTGTCACCATGATGGTAACCCTCCAAAATACCCACATTAACAGAAAATCTTCAAAATTAGCATAACAAAACATTAATCACTACTCAATCTCCCTTAACATTATTCTTGCACACACACAACAACAAAAACATTATAAAGCACTTCCAACTCAAAATAATGAAACAGTTCAGTTTACTTGAAATATGTCAGTGCCGTGTACTCAAAAGAAAAAAAAAATAAAGTTCTAAATAGTTGTAACAATTAATTTAACTGAACTAATTTGTTCAATTTAGGTTTGTCATAATCAAAACAATTAAGTATTTGAGCATTACAGTGTACCTGGACTTTAAGCGGAGTTATGAAACCTCTCAGGGTTCATTTAAATGTCTTAATTTGTGTTTTGAAGACTAACCAAAGTCTTTTGAGTTTGGGACAACATGAGGGTAAGTAAATGATGACAGAATTTTCATGTTAGGGTGAACTATCCCTTTAAACTCCACCACTCCAAAATCAACTGCAGGATTGACCAAAACCATTCATATGGATTACTATTAAAATGTCGTTTTGACCTTTTTAAGCATCATAGTTTTGGTGGAACGGACATTTAATGGAGGGGCAGAAATCTTTCAAGTTTGTATATCATCATTTGTGTTTTGAAGATTAACGAAAGACATTCAAAGAAAGGTTCTGAACTACATGAGGGCAAGTGAATGATCCCAGAAATGTCATATAGTCATGTGCAGTTAGTCATGTACAGTAGTTATTCCCCAACACTGGTGTTCACAGAGACAGAGATATTTGAAAATAAATCGCAGCTTTAGGTTGTAAGGAGAGCAATTGCATATGGAAATGCAAATTACATAAGGATTCATTTATTTTTAAAAGGCTGTCAACAAACTTCGACCGGCTGTGTACTCCCTAATGGGGAGGAGAGGATATCTTGGCATGTTTGATAGGTGATAGTAAATGTTCCCTCTGGCCTGCTGTTTAAAAAAATACAAGTTGATTACCTTTAATGGAATATCATTGCCGTAGGATGTCTGTCTGTTGTCTACGCTGTCTCTTTAATTCTCAACAAGTGAAGTGATGCGTATGAAATGAAATGTGCACTCAGACATTGTTTGTGCATTGTTTATCCACAAGCACAAGACACACTAGCTACAGAATAACTTGTTTGTTTTGGTTCTTCTCATCTATCTAACACCTCCGTGGGAAACCAGATGTATACAGATGCCGACGTGCATAAATACCCACAACTTGTGCACACACTCGACACATCCCCCCTTAGACTCCTACACATTGTTCACCAAATCCTGTTGAAGCCACTCTCATAAATCCTTTATAAATCCATATAGTCATCTGACGAAGAATGTGAAGCAGTTCTGCTCCTTTTCAAAGCTTCTCGTGTTAATATTCAGAAGACCCACTCAGGCCCCTCAGAGTGATAAACGGCTGGCCATAGGCCATCATAGCTCGCCCATCCATTATTGCCCCGTCAAACTTGCATCATTCATCATGCTGATCTGATGTGTAAATATTAGCAGCAGTGTTTAGGGATGGAGCTGGTGTGGTGAATAGCATCAGGGAGGAGAGAGAGAGAGAGATAAACATAGATGCAGACAGACAGACAGAAAAACTCAAGAAAAACAAAAACAAAAAAACACCAGTTTCTGATTTATTGGGGGAGGTATAAATATAAATATTTGAAAAAAACAAAAAAAAAAACAAACAAACAAACCATCAAATCAATGTCATGAGGTGCAACCATAATGTAGAAAAAGAAACAGAAAACAGAAAATTATATAATAGAGAGGATCCCTGTAGGCCTAACTGTGTCAAAATCAGTAAGTCTTTAAAAATGTCAGATTGAGATGTGTGCACTCACATGAATTCTATCCTCATTTTTGAGTGAAAACCTTGTATCTCTTTTGCAAATATTTAACCAATGAAAAGTATTAAAAAGAGCTTGTGACTAAATCACATAAGTCCATTAGATCTTCAAACTGTCTGTAAAACTTCACCCGGCCTCTATCGTGAATGAAGTGCTGCACACATTTTGGACCATCTCTGCTTGTTTGCAGTGCAAGTTTAAAGTGTCCCTATTATGCTTTATCGAATATTACCTTTCATGCAATGTGTAATGTAACTGTCCGTGAATGTAAATGATCTGCAAAGTTGTGTGAAAATGCACGATAAATAAAGTTATTGTCTCTCAAAAGAAAGAATTGACTCTGAACAGAATAAACGAGTCATCAGTAATTCAAATCCCACTTCCGTGATGGGTACAAATTTACCTGTAATGCCTGCCTATGTTTTACATTATCTGACTATGTACAACTTGAACCACCCTCAAACACTGATGTTTATATTTTCTATTGATTGTTCAAAATACGTAGTTTTTATGTAGTGTTATGGTGTTATGTTGTGCACACTCAGTGCAGCTGGAGGTCTCCGGCTGTTGCCTCACTATTGTCTAAAAATTGGTTGATTAATGCAGATTGCCTGTCTGACTTATTACTTGGAGTAATGATAAAGGATGGAGCAAGACTTTGGTTTACAAACTGTAATACATTATCAGTCATTCACGTCATTGCTCGGCTAACGTATGTACGTTATTATACGCATAGTTATTTAGGTGTTTACTATATAGCTGTGGGCCCGCTTACATAAGTGTAAAACAATTTTTTTTTTTTTTCTTTCCAACATGCGCTGTAAGCGGTAGATCAATAACAACAGACTGGGCCATCTGACCAATCAGAGCAGAGTATAGGCTCACGTAAAGGAGGGGTTTAGAGAGACTGAATCTTTGAATTGCTTAAAAAGAATTGTTTAAGATTCTTTGAGAAATGAGGTGATATTAAAGGATTAGTTCACTTCTGAATTCAAATTTCATGATAATTTACTCACCCCCATGTCATCCAAGATGTTCATGCCTTTCTTTCTTCAGTTGAAAAGAAATAAAGGATTTTGAAGAAAACATTCCAGGGTTTTTCTCTGTATAGTGGACCTCAGTGGGGTTGACATGGTTTGAAGGTCTAATTTGCAGTATCATCTCCTCGCAATCACAGATGAGGAATAAGGGACGACTTATCTAGTGAAATGATTGGTCATTTTCTAAAAAAAATAAAATAAATAAATATATACGTTTTAACCCCAATCGCTTGTCTTGAACTAGCTCTCTTCTTCCTCTTCTTCTTGTAGAATTCTGGCAGTGTAGATGCTGGTAAGTTTATTACTGCCCTCATCTAAAACCTCATAACTCCATTTGAGCTTGATTTTGTAAAAATTTTAATTATATAATGACACATGCAAATGTCTGACCATATATGAAGCCACAATATCAATTTTGACAACATAGTGTTTAATTATAAAAATACAGTGTTTATTTATTTATTTATTTTTTATTTTATTTATTTATTTATTTTTTTTATTTCCTGAAAAGTATGAATTTTGGACATACAAGTTTTCTGCCTGACAGCAACGCTATGTAAGGTGTACAGAAAATAAGAAAAATGTGTTATTACTTTTCAATTGATGGTTACGCCTTATGACATATTTAGTCTTTAGCTTTAAAGTATAGTTCACCCAAAAATTTCAAATTCTTTTATCATTTATTCCCCCTCATGTAGTTCCGAACTTGTCTGACTTTCGTCTAAGGAGTATAAAAAAATATATATTTTGAAGATTGTTGGTAACCAAACAGTTTTGGTGACCAATGAATTAAATTGTATAGACAAAAACACTGAGACATTTCGTACCCTTGAGATTATAAAGTTCTATGTGCATTCTGAGCAGTTTTGAGATATTGAGCTTCAAAGTTTTTGCATTCCATTCAACTTTATAGATATAACTTTTTTGTTTTGTAAATAAAATGTCCCAAAATGTACACAACATTAAAATAGAAAACATCACATAATGTAAATAAGTTGTCACAGAATAAGAATATGTGAATAACTCTGTGAATGATTCTGTCAAAATATCTTCTTTTATGTTCCTTATAAGAAATAAAGTTCTATAGACTTGGAACGACAAGATGGCAAGTAAATAATGACAGAATTTTAATTTCTGGGTGAACTATCCCTTTAATTTATTTGTTCTGGTATTATTCTGGCTTTGAAAGAGACTTTAGTTTAAATGCTTACTTGGTTAGCCTCATTACTTTTCACCAACATGCGATTTTCCATTCTCAGTAGCAAGCTTAAAGCCTATCAAGCTTTACTGTATTAGTAACCTTCAGTAAGTTGAGGATAACTGTTCCATTAGTGTTCTGTTCCATGAGTTTATCTTTAAAAATCCTCAATATCCCAGTAGTATGGGATGCTGTTTGGTAGACCAAGGGGGAATAAAATAAGGACACATCATAGGCCAGTCTGAAACTAACTCACAAAAGCAACACATCTCAACATGTCTGGATCACACGCGTTAACCTCCAATTGAGGTGATCCTGCATTTAATCAGTCTGGCTGTGGAGAACCTTTGACTGAGAAACATAAGACTTTAGATCAGTTGAGTCTACATACTAAAATGTACTAGCATTAAATTAACTTCTTTAGAGTAGAATTTAACTGAATAAAAGTGTGTGAGGGTGAATTTAACCTTGTATGGATTGATTTAGCATTGGATATGTTTCCCGGATAGACTTGCACTGTCGGGCTGTGTCCCTCCCCTCCCTTCCTCCTCTTCTTCTGTATAGTATTCAAAGCTCTACTCTCCACTCTCCTCTCGCCATTTGTACCTGTTCTGCACTCTCTGCTGTAGAGCCATCCATCACAGGCAGCGCTGCATTGCACAAACAAGCTGGAGTGCTGCTCCATCCTGCCCCTACAGAGCTTTCATGGCTGTGAGTGGATCTGCGCTCCCCACTCGACCCTTCAGCTTCCGTATAGTATTCAAACCACCAAGCCAGCCCGCAGCTCCAGATCCTCCCTCCGTCTGACAGAACCCAAACCCTTTTTAACTGAGTAATCTCTCAGTTTACAAGGCACCTGTTTCCTTCAGGCGGCACGGGGGAGGAAGAATCCTCTCACTTCGGCTTACTCATTCGTTAAGCTCAGCCAGACTCTTCAGAGCTGCGAATGAAGATGCAGAGCTGGAGAACTTTCCAATGTGATAATTGCACACTGCAGGCATCCCTCTGCTGAGGAGTTGACATTGACAGAGGTGAAGGGATAAATGGAGGAAGTTTTATAGTGCTTTCATGGTTTGTGCTTATGAGAACCAGCAGAATGGGGAGGATGTGCAGAAAGACCCTCGTCTTTGTCATCAATTGAGTCTGAGAGCCATATATCGATAATGCTAAGGAATGCTGTAGTCTTTTGTAGCTGTGCAGTAATTGGAGGTGTGGAATAATTCAGTAGCCAAGTTACCCATGCACATGTCAGGCAAAGGAATGAGAGAACTACGGATCTAATTGAGCTGGGTGAAGTAGAGTTTTTAGCCTATAAAGTGGAGAAATTACTCAGCAAGTAGCTCAATTCCTGCAGAGCTTCTCTGCAAACAATCTTAAAGTCTTTTGACAGGTGAATATGCAAGAGAGCGGAAGAAACCATATCGTTTATCGCAAGAGACAAATGCTAAAACAAGACAAAATCCAGACATTTAGTGCTACTGAGGAACCTGAGCCTGTGCTCCTGATTGAAATGACAAACCGACGTATAATGTGTTTAATTTTAAGGTGTTTAATAAGAGCAAACTGTTTTTTTTCTCCTTCACCCAGGTGAACATATGCAAAATTATTCAGCTTATGCAGATTTGCAGTTTGCCAGCAGTTGCGTCGCACCAAGTTGAAGCCTGAACTTACGATGACTTCTGCTTCCCCCCTCTTTTTTCTCTTTTTTTTTTCCCGAGCGCTGCTTCAAAGGCCAGAGTGATCAAAGCAGTCTGAGCGAGAGAAAGGGAGGGAGGCAGAGGCAGGCAAAGAAAAAACGAATGAAAACTCCCAAACGAACAGAAGAATGCGCAAACAGGGCTGTCTACACAAACAAAAGCAGTGCACCACAAATTCGATCCTTCTTTTTTCTCATCAGAGCAAAATTTCTGTCAGACAGACTCAACATCTCAATTGACGCTCTCTTTCCCTGTCGTCATTTCAATTTCAGACCCCCAAGCTCGAGTGCATAATGTAGCAGCTCTATCATGACCCAAATAAGACATCATGTTGCCTGTGACGCAGTAGAGATAAACTTGAAATGGTGATGTTAAAAAATGAAGAAGAACAGTGTTTTATACATATGGCAGGGGAGCTTTCGTTTCTCACTGATTGCCAGAGACAGCAAACCTTGTATTTCCAAAAACGCTACTTTTCATGAAATGGAAAAAAACACTATTGATATTGTGACTTTATATATGGTCAGACACTTGCACAAGACATTATATTATTAACATTTTACGAAAACTAAACTCAAATGTTTTTGACCAGGGAATTTTGGATAATTTAGGCATGTTTTGTCATTAGAATGGCAGTAGGCGCATTGCGTTACATTTTTATCAGCTTACGGGTTATAAAGTTAACTGTAGCTATGTGGGCACTCAGTTTTTCTGTCATTTGGACAAAATCTAATGTTATAATAGATGAAGTGCTATGCGCAAGTTATTTAAGGCAGTATTGGCAATTACTTGATGACAAATGCTAGATAGAAGAAGACATTCTTTTACACTCCTCAAATACATTAAACATAGATTCAGATATTCTTCTACGCTCCTCAAATACATAAAACATTAGCCTTTATACGCATATATATAGTGTTTGAGTAGAAAAAATTATATAAACAGAAGTAGCAGTAAAAGGTGTTAAAATAATAACTATATCACTATTATCATTTTAATCAAACACTGCTGCATTTCTTCAATTGCTTCCCTGTAGACTAAGAAAACAAATAGGAACAAACAATGCTTTCAAACAATATCACTTATATGCTGCCCTCTTCAATATGCAGGCAGTTGTGAACAGTCATGATGTCTTTGATTTTCATTCTCAGAAGGTGAGAAAGAGTACAGACAGCTTTGAATACTAATGTATGACTACTGTCGTGCAAGATTATAGGAAGGAAATTACAGCCAATTAACATGGGATCCAAGACACTCTGTTGTGCTCTTAAAGGAGCACATCTGGCTCTGAGCTTTATAGGGTGTTATGATAATGAAGGGCTCAAGGTAAATTAAAATATTTCTTTGGCAGAACAGCCTGTGATTTTTTTTTTTTCCAAGCCCATTTGTCCTAACAGATTGCCCAAGTTATGACCTGACATGAATGCTAGAAGTGAATGTTTATGATAATGTACATGTGTTTTAAAAGAAAAGCAAATGTTTTCTGTGGAATGTTGAATACTTTGTAAAGGTATGTTCACCTTTTTTTTTTTTTTTTTTTTTTTTTTTTTTTTTCAGTTAATCAGATATTGTTGAATAAAGTTGTGTTCGTTTTGTTTTGCGCACCAAAAGTTTTCTTGTTGCTTTATAAAATTTAAGGTTGAAACACTTCAGTCACGTCCACTGTTTTAATGATGTCTTTAGTACCTAAATGGACTTTAATATTGCTGTCTATGGTCGAGTCATATACCTCTTGGATTTCATCAAAAAGGCAAAAGTTTTGGGACGCCTGCCTTTACATGCACATGAAATTTACTGACATTTACTGTAGAGTTTAATATGGAGTTGGCCCACCCTTTGCAGCTATAACTCTTCTGGGAAGGCTTTCCACAAGGTAAAGGAGTGTGTTTATGGGAATTTTTGACCATTCTTCAAGAAGCGCATTTGTGAGGTCAGACAGTGATGTTGGCGGGAAGGCCTGGCTCACAGTCTCCGCTCTAATTCATCCCAAAGGTGTTCTATCGGGTTGAGGCCAGTCAAGGGCTGCGTTCCACTCCAGTTTTAGACACGTACTCGCAACACTATCGGGTTGAGGTCAGGACTCTGTGCAGGCCAGTCAAGTTCCTCCACACCAAACTCGCTCATCCATGTCTTTATGGACCTTGCTTTGTGCACTGGTGCGCAGTCATGTTGGAACAGGAAGGGGCCATCACCAAACTGTTCCCATAAAGTTGGGAGCATGAAATTGTCCAAAACTGTCTTGGTATGCTGAAGCATTAAGAGTTCCTTTCACTGACACTAAGGGGCCAAGCCCAACCCCTGAAAAACAACTCCACACCATAATCCCCCTCCACCAAACTTTACACTTGGCACAAAACAGTCAGGCAAATACCATTCTCCTGACAACCACCAAACCCAGACTTGTCCATTGGATTGCCAGACAGAGAAGCGTGATTCAGAGAACACGTCTCCACTGCGCTAGAGTCCAGTGGCGGCGTGCTTTACACCACTGCATCTGACGCTTTGCATTGCACTTGGTTGATGTAAGGTGTGGATGCAGCTGCTCGGCCATGGAAACCCATTCCATGAAGCTCTCAACACACTGTTCTTGAGCTAATCTGAAGGCTATGCAAAGTTTGGAGGGCTGTAGCTACTGACTCTGCAGAAAGTTGGCGACTTCTGCGCACTGTACGCCTCAGCATGCGCTGACCCCGCTCTGTGATTTTACGTGGCCTACCACTTCATGGCTGAGTTGCTGTTGTTCCGAATTGCTTCGACTTTGTTATGATACCACTAACAGTTGACCATGGAATATTTAGTAGTGAGGAAATTTCACGAATGGACTTATTGCACAGGTGGCAATGTGGCAATCACGGTACCACGCTTGAATTCACAGAGCTCCTGAGAGCGACCCATTCTTTCACAAATGTTTGTAGAAGCAGTCTGCATGCCTAGGTGCTTGATTTTATACACCTGATGCCATGGAAGTGATTGAAACACCTGAATTCAATGATTTGGAGGGTTGTCCCAATACTTTTGGCAATATAGTATATCTTAATTTATGTTCCGAAGATGAACGAAGGTCTTACGGGTGTGGAACAACATGAGGGTGAGACAGAATTTAAATTTTTTGGTAAACTAACCCTTTAACCATAAAGTTCCTCTTGAACTTTGTGTATTTTAGGAGTCTTCATGATCTCACAGTTTTCTGTTAAACAGTAGCACAGATATTGGACATCAATTCCTCATAATTAAACTGTTCCAGAATTGTCTATGGACTTTGACCCAGTTACAGGTACTGGAGGGCTTTCTTTTCACCTACTGACTCCATAACAGTGTCTACTGTCTACTTTTTTTCTTTTTTTTCATAATTGTACATGTACTGTATACAAAATTAAATGCCATATTTAATGTGAAATATTAAATTACGTGAAATACTATTGTTGATTTGACTTTGGATAAAAGTGTACCAAATTATTAAATGTAAACGTGAAATATACTGTAAAATAAGAACAAAACTGGAACTACAGCCTATGGAAACCTAAAATGGAAGCGCCTACACAGCTTTTATTTTCCCTCTGGGTCAGCACCACAGAGAGATCTGTGTCTACAGGGCTCTTAAATAAGGCTCACGGGCCCCTGGAGAGTAAAGTGAGGCCTGGAAAGACAGTTATAGGAGAATCACTAAACACGGGTCACCTGCACGAACCTGACCAATAAGCCTGTTGTGAACATGTGATTCTCATTTACTAGGGTATTGATCACTCGATTCAGTGGTCTCAGGTCTGTTTCTTTCTCTTTACTCTCCGTTGGAAGACTTAAAAGGATAACTACTTAAAAAAAACGTTCACCCAACATTTTAAATTGTATTACCTTTTACTCACCCTCATGTTGTTCCAAACCTATATCCATTTCTTTGTTCTTATATATATATATATATATATATATATATATATATATATATATATATATATATATATATATATATATATATATATATAAATATATATATATAAAGAAAGTCACAAGGGTTTGGAATTATGTGAGTAAGTCGTCTGTGTATGTTGTGATCATTTCAACAATTGAGCTTCATTTGTTTTTAATATTTTTTTTTCTTTTCTTTTTCAATTTTCCACATGTGAGCAAGCATGACTCCTTTTTACTGAATGGTCAACCAAAGATCAACCCATGCCACAGATTTCTAAGTTTTCTGCTTTAAATTTGAAAACAACAAATTCATGCAATATACATATACATTATGGTAGAGATTTTATTTTCTTGTCCCTTTAAAAGATAGAGCATGAGTGAATGGGGATAGAGAGCAATTTCTTAATTTTCTACTCAGCTAGTTTCTCACTGCCCTCATGTCAGAGAGATAGAGTAAGGCTCATGATATATAAACTGACGTGTAGAGGATAAAGAAAGATGTAATTGAAGAGAAAAAGAAAGCCACTGTAAAGCAAAGATGTGACACACTCATATGAGAATGTAACGGGACACTGACTTTATAATCATGAAATACACTTAGTCTGTAGCCAGGTGATCGCTGGCCCCTCCTCTATCCATGTAGAGGTTATTTCAACCTTTTCAAGTTCAGCTCCTTTCAGACTCCTGTTCCATTAACACTAATGCCCAAATAATTCCACTAATGCCTCCTTACTCATAGCTGAGGATTAAACCCAATAAATCTGTATCATTCTCATAGAAAGCTGGAGACCTTTTAACACGGAGCCAATAGATTCCATTTCCCTTTTCCTCCCTCTCTCTTTTCCCCTCTCTGTCTCTATAACTAGTAATTGATATTTGGGGATTGTTTTTTTTTTTTTTTCTCTTTATTTCTTTCTTTTTTCTGTTCTCATGCAGCCTTAGCAGAATGAGCTTGTGAGTGATTGTGAAGTAAAAACAGCTGAGGCTGGTAGAAAAAATACAATTGGCTGTGTGCGTGCACATGGTGACTTTGGATTAACTGCTACACATCGGAAGCGAAAGAGAAAAAGAAAGAAAGAAAGAAAGAAAGAAAGAAAGAAAGAAAGAAAGAAAGAAAGAAAGAAAGAAAGAAAGAAAGAAATTCAAACCAACTATAGAAGCATAAAAACAATATCCAATAACAACTCCAAATTCAGATTCAGTTACATAAATTAGTACTTAAGTTAAATAGGATCATATACTTAATGTGAAATTGTGTGGCAAATTTCCATGCTGCTGAAGATGCTTTATGTCTCATGACAGCTGGGGAAATAAAATTGGACGCTTTGTTTTAAATAATAATAAGTTGTTTTAAAATGCCTAAATCTAAAACCCCTTTGTCTTACGCACCCTCCACAGTCCCTTGGGGAGGGCTTAATTATCCCTTCATTGACACCAAACCAGAATTAATTCTTTTTTACTCATATTACAGTATCATTTAGCATGATCATATATATATGTGATTAAAAGCCTATTAAATTCATTCATCATATAAAGTGATCATGTCTCTTCATTAAAAATATCTTCATTTGTATTTTGAAGATGACAGAAAATCTTATGGGTTTAGAATGGCATGAGGGTGAGTTGGCTATACAGGTTATCATATTGTAAGTGTGGAGAAAAAAAAAATATTTACTAGCCTGTGTCAAATTATATGCAATTTTACAACTTTATTTCAATGTCAAAATACGCTTTACAGCTCAAACAATACACAAGTGAATGTATGCATTTTTATGATACATATTTTATGTATATATTTTATATTATAAGCTTCACATTTCCACTTTTAAATCCTTCAAAAATTGGCTCCATTTACTTCCATTGTATCTTCACACTAACTTCATCAACAGCATGCCAAAAAATTCTGCTGAGTTTCATTTGTATTAAACCCAGAATGTCCCTTTAATAACGTTAAAGTAATTTTAAAAATAAATAAATAAAAATAATACTCTGTGAAACAGAGATTCACCAGGGTGCAAGGTTGCTGTTTTTTGTTTTGTAATAAGAATGAAGTGTCAAGTCACTTTGGCTACTGCATGCAATACTATATCTTCTGCATTTCCTCTCACTGCCTCTCACTTTAGGTCATAGAGAGGGTGCAGGTCTTATCACATCATCTTGGAAATTCCATATCTCCCCCTTCCTGATCTAACCATCCACTTCTTTGAATTTAATGCTATGGCCATACATTATATATGAACTTGATACACTTCTTACACTCGTCCCAGAAGACCCATCCTTCTTGGTGATCTTAATATTCACTTGATGCTCCTACCTACTTCAACGCATCTCATGTCCTTCAAACTCACTCTCCCAAACTCCTCTGATTCACAGGAGGGCAACTTGATCTTCTTTTCTTAAACTGTCTTACATCAGTAATATTAGTCCGCCTTTCTTCATGTGTCTGAAAACTTCTTTATCTCATTCTGATACTTGTATTCAAAAGGAACCCTTGGAACTTCTTTGTTCAACTCTTCATTGCTTTTTCCCTTCTCTCCATTGATGCAAACTCATCACCCTTTTTTGAATCCAGAGTAGGTCATTTTTAAAAAATAAAAACAAAAATTATTGGGGGTGAAAAACTGTTTTTGGGTTACTTGCATTTGAAGACACAACACACAGCAACTATCACAAATTTGTAATGAGAATTGTTTACAAATCCCATCAACAAAGAGAAGCTTTAAACTCTCCCTGCATTTTTCTACCAAAATAAAAGGCTATGGTTTATCGTTTGAAAGCAAAGAAATTTAAAAAATGTTGGGATTTTTCCTCTAATATTTGAGGGTGAGTTTCCCTTTTGATGGAACTACACACTGCATCAGATGTTGATGCTATAGGAATGCCTCTATGTAATTTTTGCATCTTGAAGCAAGATGTAAAAATCAGTCCAATGGCATGGCTGGACATCATCTTTTAGTGTGACATAATGACCAGGAGGTTATAAAGCAGACCTTGACCAAACAATGTCCGCTTCTGTGCCTTCAGCAAATGCTATGTGAGTATTGTCTGTCCTATTTATTGTTTGTTTGTCCCGTACAACATAAATATATATTAGAATGGCAAGCAAACAGCATTTCAAATCATTCCTCCCTGCCCACGCTATCTCATGGCTGGGGATACATACAATACACCGAAGCAGAGTGGCGACTATGGTCAAGGGGATCACAGATGGATTTAGTGGAGGGGTTTGAGACAGGCTCGGCCTTTTCTCAACTCTCAACCACTAGATTCAGTGCTAGTACTAACGCTATCCAGCTCCGAGAAGGTTGATGTGCTCAGTGTCGCAGAGGAGATAAAGGACTCACCACCTCCCTCCCCTGCTTATGAGGAGCTTGTGAATATTGTTACTCGAGCCGTGGCCAAGGTAAATATTGAATGGCCGACCTAGAGGCAGGAGGTTTATCGAAGAAGGAAGCTCAATGTATACTTCCTGCCAAGCAATGCACAACATCCACGACGGGGCCTTCCATTTTTTCCCATTCTCCATATCGAGATCATGGAATAAACCGTTTTCCGCCTGTGTCTTCCACCCATAAGTATCCAAGTACTTGTCTATATTGGCGTTGAATGAACATTGGTATGGGGCGATGCCTAAGTTGGAAGAGACGCTAGCAAGATATCTCTCCCCCTGACTCGGCATCATCCCTGAAGGCCCTGACATTACCCACCAGGCCATGCAGAACAACTTCGGCCTTGTTGGGTAAAGCTTACAGGCAACAGGTCAAGCCGGTGCATGTCTGCCATACTATGTCTACTTTGCAAACGTACCAGGCTAAACAGCCCCAGCCATCTACCAGCTCCTCACTGCAGAGCACCCCCACCCCACTGGGAAAAGAATGGGGATCAAGTCTTTATGGGACAGGTGTCTGATGGGAAGGCACCTCTGGGGAGAAGTGGCTCACACCAAACCAATGGGTGCCCACTTGTCTGTGCCCTCAGGGAGCCATTTTGCCAACCCTGTCACCTCCAGTGCTTCAGGGCACAGGGGTTTCCAGTGAGTTCCCTTCCGGTCATCTGCTTCAGGGCACCAAACAGCTCGACAACTACTCGAAAGATGCCAAAGACCAGTCGAGAGGCTGGTTCCCTTAGTAGAGTATCTGGCAGTGTGGAGACTTCTGCCAAATGTGTCTCAATCTTTCCTGCAGTCTATAGAAAGAGGTTACAGAATCCAGTTTGGTTCTTGTCGACCTCACTTCAATGGAATTTCACCCACAGTGGTTGGTCCTTAGCAGGCTTAAGGGGGTCGCACACTGGACGCGTAGCTCGGCGCCGCACAGCGTCGCGTGTCTGTCAACTCACAGGTATATCGCACACATGCCACGCACATTATATACGTGCAAGCTCAATTTTGAATAGACTCCTGATAGAAGGATAGGATGTGTTTTATGCATAGGTTTTACGTCAACAGGGAAATGTTACATGCCTATGCTTTAATATTTCGCACTGAGGTTAATGTACATGGAAAAATGGCACAACAAAGCAAAAGGAAAGAAAATGTTATTAATTTTCTTCGTTTATTATACATTTATAGACTTTATTCAAGCTGTTAAACTAAAGAATGTGAAACTGATGTATCTTGCAGCACAGGGTGAAGTCAGTATGTACATTAACGACAATTTGAGAGAAATATAATATACATTTAATGTAAAACAATGTACATGGCGCTCTGTGGCACGTCAGGATTTTAAACAACTTCCTGAGTCGTTGCTGGGCGCCGCGGACAGGCGCTGAATTTTGCCGCCGGTGTTCGTACTCTCATAGAAAACAATGCGTTCGAATTTTAAAGACGTGGCGCAGCACTGCACGGCACCGAGCTACACGTCCGGTGTGCGACCCCCTTTAGAACAAAAGGAACAAAAGGTAAATTCTCGTTTGGTAAAAGAGGCCATAGAATTTGTTTCTCCTCCAGAAAGACAGACTGGGTTTTACAGCCACTGGTATGTCACAATAGATCTCAAAGACACATACATTCTTCCTCATCACGGGAAGTTCCTCAGGTTCGCTTTTGGGGACGCAGTGTACCAGTATTGGGTTCTTCCTTTCGGCCTAGCCTTGTCACCCCCCACCTTGACAAAGTGCATAGATCCAGCTTTGGCTTAGCTGCAACTCCAGGGCATCCAGATAATGGCTGTTTGTCTGGCTCTGAAATGCTTCCTTCCAGATCTCAGGTTCAGGAGGCTCTGCCAGGCGTAAGTTGACATGTTTGCTTCTCAAAAAACATCACACTGACCTCTTTGGTTCTCCCTTACGCATCCAGCCCCACTGGGTTTGGATGCCATGGTACAGACCGTGGCAGAGACTGCATTTATACGCATTTCCCTATATCCTCATACTAAAATTGACTGTAAACCCACATTTTAAAGCAGGTATTTTAAAACATTATCTTCTCGAGAGGTTTGCATGTCACATCTTTGTCACCGTTTACACCTCTGATGAGTCTGCATCACTGTTCTCCTATCCACAGAAATGGTCAAAGCTGACTCAAATCTATTGTGGTGACTGGTCTAAATCACCATGAAGAATTGGTTTAGTTTTGGAAATTTGTGAATTTGTGGTCCCATAAAAGAGATAAACATATTTTCAGAATTAATAGGAATGACGTAAATACTGTCTTTTCTCAGTATGTTTTTGCTTTGGATAAAATACTAAATGAATAGATGTAAAATCAATAAATATCATTGCTTGATCTGAGGCTACTGAATACACTGTTAGTGTTTTTTTATTGCTGTTTAGATTTTAGATTTAGATTGTATGTTACTACAACATTTTTAGGATTAAATATCCATGCTTCATGAATTGCTTCAATTTGTTTTCTTTCCTAAGTTGTAATGAAACAGCAAGTGCTAATGAGTATTACCACGGTGCCTAATTACCACCACACTTCTTCTGTCCTTTGAGATGTTATGTCTTTCTCTGTGATTTCAATCGTTTCTGTACAATGCCTCACAACTGCCTTCAAAAACCAGTCAAATTGTGGTTTTGCAATAAGGAGAGCTGCAAGTATCACTGGTACTCACTGACTTGCTGTTCATTACTTCTCCTGCCAGATGGTTTATGTGGGTACTTCAGTCTGATTTGGTTGAAGGCCTATTTGGATATTCCTTTTGACATTTTTTCCCAGCCTCTCACTTGCAGCAGATCAGAAGATAATTAGGAACTGTATTTTTTTTTTTCTCTAAAAGCATTTTATTATGCTGCATAATCCATGTATCTTGTGATTAGAGTTACATCACCATCTTTCCACTGTTTAAATGCAGAGGGTGATACTTGAGCATAGTTTAAATTAGTGAAGCTCGAACAAGAGAGTGACAAATTAGATATAACAAAGTGGTATCATTAAGAGGTGAAGAAAGTCTTTTATTGTGGAAATGTAACTGAGATTCTTTGCTCTTACATTCCAGATGGAAACAAAAGACTTTCTGTAAAGCTTAAACTGTTTGTCTTTGTGGATATGTCGAATTTGTAGTAGGACGAATAATTCATGAAATAGCTTACTGTTGACCAGCACCTTCTGCTGACTGCGGTGTCTAACACCCTGTCTTTTTTACGGAATCCAAAAATCTCAAGCTAACTTTTTTTTTTTTTTTTTCGGGTACAGTATCTTGCTTTCATCTGTCATCTCCTCAGACATGATGTTGTGTGGCATTAGTTGCTCCACATTGCTTTGTCAACCAGTGTTACTGGGGCTGGGTTATGATATTATCATAGATGTAGCTGTGTTGGGTAAGTTACTTCAAAAAAGTAATTACTAATTACATCAAAGTTGTATTTAAAATACTTTTCTAATTACTCTGTCTGAAAAATAAATTAATTACTCTAAGTAATTAAACTCATTACTAATAGAATCTTAAAATCCCTATAAAGCTTGACCGGATAGACAATAAAAAGGAAACTCAATTGAGTCAAATATGGAATAGTTTAGCCTTTTATAGCTTTTTAAAACATTTTAGCTTTATTAAAACATACTATAATGCTTAACATTTTTAGTAACAAATATGGATGTCACAATACCAAAAATCTAGTAGTCGGTACCGATATACCAAAAGTGCACAATACTCAATACCAAAGTCGATATCACGGTAAAAATATTTAAAGATACAAATAAAACAATTCTAGCCCTAGATATTTTTTTCAGGTAGGTCTAATAGTAGTAAATAAATATACCACAGAAATTGAATAACCAAATATAAAATACCTCTGCATAGTCATAACTGTATAAATTCAATATAGATTAATCCTTATTAACGCTTTTCTTTTGTTGTTTGATTATCATTTATAATACAGACAGCCAATAGAAGACAGTAGCATGTTTTAAAGGTGCCCTAGAATTTAAAATTGAATTTATCTTGGCATAGTCAAATAACAAGAGTTCAGTACATGGAAATGATATACAGTGAGTCTCAAACTCCATTTTTTCCTCCTTCTTAAATCTCATTTGTTTAAAAGACCTCTGAAGAACAGGCGAATCTCAACATAACAATGATTGTTACGTAACAGTCGGGGTGTACGCCTCCAATATTTGCATATGCCAGCCCATGTTCCCAACATTATGAAAGGGATTACACGTCTGGATGTGCAGCACATGATCCATGATATCATGATATTTTTAGTGATATTTGTAAACTGTCTTTCTAAATGTTTTGTTAGCATGTTGCTAATGTACTGTTAAATGTGGTTAAAGTTACCATCGTTTCTTACTGTATTCACGGAGACAAGAGCCGTCGCCATTTTCATTATTAAACACTTGCAGTCTGTATAATACATAAACACAACTTCATTCTTTATAAATCTCTCCAACAGTGTAGCATTAGCCGTTAGCCATGGATCACAGCCTCAAATTCATTCAGAATCAAATGTAAACAATATAACAGTATACAATACTCACATAATCCGACACATGCATGCAGTATGCATGATGAACACTTTGTAAAGATCCATTTTGAGGGTTAGATTAGCTGTGTAAACTTTGTTTATGCACTGTTTAAGGCAAGTGCGAGCTCCGGGGGCGGAGAGCGCGCAATTTAAAGGGACCGCAACCTGAATCGGTGCATTTCTAATTATGCCCAAAAATAGGCAGTTAAAAAAAAAAAAAAAAAAAAAAAAATCAGTCTATGGGCCATTTTGAGCTGAAACTTCACAGACACATTCAGGGGACACCTTAAACTTATATTACATCTTGTAAAAAAAAAAAACATTCGATGGCACCTTTAAAGGCTGCGGTCACTAAGACCTAATGGACAGAGACAGCATGATGTTACACATGCTGTTCACATTCATATAACCAATGCGAATATAAGCAAAGACAGGCATTTTGACATAACTTTGTGTGAGTATTTTAACGTTTGTGTAATAAACCGTGAAAATCTGACACTCGCGAGAGGCGGTTATATGTGTGCGCTTTGGTTAAGAGCGCACTGACTGAAGACTGTCACTCAGAGAGCACACAACTAGTTTTTTTCTCCCTAGGACATAGCTTACATTTTTCCGTAATGTTCTTGCCTTACTTGTGTCAAAAAAAAGTGAAGGAATTGGATTATTTCCATTCTGCAAAACAGCCACTCGCTTCTACCGACATCTTCAGACAGCGACTACACAGCCAACTGGTGCAAAGTTGTGAACTCACGTGCAACTCACTACAGCTAATGATTTTAAAGAGGCAGCATTCACTTTTACCTTTATATGACAAATTTTGATTTTAAAGTCAAAATTGATTTATACAGAACTGTTGAACTAATTTACAGTATGTAACACAAGTACATTATAAGTAACTGTAATTAAATTACCAAAAAATTAGCAGTAATCCCTTACTTTACTTTTTTTAACAATTTAATTACAGTAACATGTTACTAAGTAATGCGTTTGTAATGAAGGGTCAGTGGAGAGTGGATCCATTTGCAGTTTTATTTAAAATACAGCAAATACAACAAGGGCAAGGCAATACCGTGGTCAGGGACAGGCAAAGGTTGGGGTTGGCAGCAAGGAATCAGAGTCGGGTCACAGGCAGAGATCGAGACAGGCGGCAAGCAAACACAGTCCAAAGTACAGGCAGGAATCAAGGCAGGCGGCAGAGGTTCAGCAGTGATAAACAGTCCAGGTAATAACAGAGTAGCAGTCCACAGAATAACACTCAGAAATTATCACAACAGCAAATCAAGACTTCGCAATGGTGTGTGTGTGTGCGTGTGTGCGTACATGCGTGTTAAATAGTGTGTGTGTTTGATGCAGTGCAGGTGTGTGCGTAATCAGTCCCAGGAATGAGGGCCTATGGGAAATGGAGTCCGAATAGAACCGAATCAGTATTCTGGTGATGGCTCCCTCCGGCGGTCCGGAGGATGAACCGGGAGAGCCACATTCATGACAGCGTTACACCCAACACTGATATATAGTATTAAAGGGTTAGTTCACTCAAAAATGAAAATAATGTAATTTATTACTCACCTTCATGCCATTCCACACCCATAAGACCTTCGTTAATCTTCTGAATGCAAATTAAGATATTTTTGTTGAAATCCAATGGCTCAGTGAGGCTTGCATATCCAGCAATGACATCGAAGCAGTGTTTTGAAATAAGCTCAGACCCAGAGAACTCGGCACCATCTCATTATTGAACAGAAGTATAGCTTTCTTCTTGTGTAACAGAGATTTGAGTTGCATTTCTTGATGCAGCTGCAGACAGTGTTAAGTGACAACGGTTTTCCAAAATACTCCCAAGCCCATGTGGCTATATTTAAAACAGCGGCATGACCGTTTTTGTCATGTGTTTTGAAATCTGCCATCACTAAATAAGTTGTTATTTTGTTTTGGTTTTTTGGCGCACCAAAAAAATTCTAGTCACTTTATAATATTAATATTGAACCACTGTACTCACATGATCTGCTTTAAATATATTTTTAGTACATTAGTGGATCTTGAGGGAGGAAATGTCATTGCTGGCAATGGAGGCCTCACTGAGCCATCGGATTTCAACAAAAATATCTTAATTTGTGTTCCGAAGATTAACGAAAGTCTTACTGGTGTGGAACGGCATGAGGGTGAGTAATAAATGACAGAATTTTCATTTTTGGGTGAACTAACCCTTTAACATGATATCTATGTTTAATTTTTATAGAGAACTTATTCGTTTTTTTTTCTTTCTTTCTTTCTTTTTTTTTTTTTTTTGGTTTTACATTTTTAACTTTCTTTAGTGTGTAAATTTGATGTTTGAGATAGTAATTCTCTCAGTTTCTGAACACCCTGGAACACCTCGAATTGTCTTTAGTTTTCTTCTGGAATAGTCACAATATTGCTCATTTAAATAATTTGGCTCTGGCATATGCAAAAAAGCCTGGTTGAGTTACGTTAGTAGTTACACCATTTTGTTTGTTTGTTTGTTTGTTTTCTGAAACACATTGACCAATCACAACAGACTGGAGAATTGGAGAGTTGGAGAACATTGCACTTTTCTGAAGAAGGGGATTCACAGGAACTGTGAAAGGAACTAAACAGAGCATTACAGACTGGGAAGAGAGGTGCTGCAACAATGTAAAATATGTGAAAATATGATTATGTGAAAATGAATGTGTAAATTCAAGCATGAAAGTCTATTCTAATAGACCCTAAAAACAAATTCAAATGTTAGGTTTCAGACATTTAAATACACATAACTATTAGCAAAAAATACATATAGGCTAAAGTTGTTAAATAAACACTGATGTCTATGAAAGCAGCAATAATAATGCTTTCAATTATAATTGACAATGTGTTTTATCCATACATGTAAGTTAGGGTGACCAGACGTCCCATTTTTCCCAGTATAGTCCCGTATTTCAGCTCTATTTTTAGACTACCGACATATTAATAAAAAATTGTTTTGTCCCGTATTTCATCTTTCCTAAAATTTTGTTATGACTGATATAACAAGTAGTAGTAGTAGTGTCATGTGAGAACAGCCCAATCAAATTCATCATAGAACAAAATGAGCATCCAATCACAATTTGTTATCGATTAACTTGCTGTTAGTGAAGGCGGGATAGGCTGAATCACGCTGAATGACACACACTAGATCAGACAGCGCCCGATCACGTGCATACATAGTTGCCAAAATGTCCGTCTTGTGGAGTATCTCACGCAAATACAGTTGGTTATGGCTTAAGTAGACGTAAACAGGTGGGTGAAAACAGGATATGTGTCAGTATATTATATTCATGAATTCGGTCTTAAAGGGACAGTAGCCTAATTAATTATTTGTCTGTCATTAATGTTAATCAAACAACAAAATATGTTAAATAAATGTATACATGGTAAATAAACCTACTGTATCTGAAAAACAAGTTTATTTAATTTGTATCTCTACTGTATTTGTCGTAATGATCGTGCATTTCTTTTATATATATATATTTAACAATAATTATCGTGAAATAAATGTTCTCATATTACAAATAAAATGGTCATATTTCCCACCCCTTGCTCACCCGTCCCGTATTCCACCATGAGAAATATGGTCACCCTATGTAAGTGTTTTGCTGTTTAAAAACCTTTATGATGAACACGTTAGCTGATCTATAATGCACAATGTGCGGCGCCATGTTAGTTTGCACCGCAATTCAGAGAATCATATATGTCGGATTTCTCCATTTCCACTGCAATTTCTCCATTTCACTTTAAGTAAGTGGCTGGTGAAGTGGGAGAAGAATAGAGTAAACTTTGTAGTTACCTACGCAATGTGTATCTGATATAAATAAAACACATCATCAAATTATAATTGAAAGGATTGTTAATGTTTCTTTCATAGACATTATATTAACTATAAATGTATTGTTTTACTAGTACTTGTGTGTATTTAAATGTCTAAAATGACCATTATGTGGTTGAAGACACTAAATTGTTGTGATACATGACAAGCACTGAGCGCATCCATCTCTGGTTCAGCACCAGCCAAAGCACATTTGAATTTACCAGTTGATCATGTGACGCATTGAATGTTCTAATCACACCGGTGTGATGCTCCATGGACCAGCCTAGACTGTGTGGTCATACTCATCAAATGGTTAAAAGACAAAACACATTCACTTACATATATTTGAGAATCGGAATATCAGATAGTTCATGATATAATTGGCAAGTTTTGGGATATTTTGAATATAAAAGGAAAAATGAAATAAAAGCAATACATCTGTCATACAGCACTATTGTGCCATGGAAATAATAAGGTGATACGTTGTAAAATAACGGTCGCCCTTAAAAAACTCATGCTGGGGCTCAACTAGAATATTTTAAACTTACGTGCAAAAAGGTTAAATATCATAATACCCCTACTACTGTGTAATGTTTTAGAAAATTTCTGTGATAACATGCACTCACTCATGTTTGTATGGACAAAAACAACCTTGCATGATCAAGCGATTAGATAAAAGCACTCCAAACTAGTTTGATAGGCAGACCTGTTCATAACAGAAAAATGCCCATGTGCAAAAAAAAAAAAATAAATAAAAATTCCAAAGCATAATCTCCTTGCTTTTTCAGATTCATTTTATTCCTTCTTCTTCTTCTTCTTCTTCTTCTTTTTTTTTTTTTTTTTTTTTTCTTTTTTTTAAATCATCCAGCTGTCATCAGGATCAGAGATCTTTAAATTAAGGGACATCCAGAGGTATGTCCTTGGGAAATCTCCTCTATGGAATAGACAAATGCAACCTTCCTCTTTCTTTCCATTTATTTCTTTGCAGCATTTTGTCCTTAGGGTATGATGGATATTCCTTAGAATACATCAGGATTTCTTGATGAATGATCCACTCTTTCTTCTTGTCCCATATGTTCTCTTTGTTTTCCGGATGGAAGCCTTGGCTTCGCTTCAGCCGTCACTCATTGCCGCAGAGTCAGACTTTCAAACTGATGATTGTGAGTTTTGGGTGGAAAGATAAACAAGAAATGCAATTTCTAAATGCATAACTTTCATCATACTCATATTCAAAATAAGCAATGATTGTCATCTGCGTCACCTCCCTTCCTCTAAAACTGTTAAATTAGAAAAAGTGCAACCTAAAAAGTAGGGTTTTGGATTAGTTTTCCCTTAATGTCGTTCTCAGAAGAAATGGAATTGCTTTCTGTAAAATATATATCTGGATTGTGAAATGTGATGGGTCCAGGCTGTTTATGTAAATATAGACGATTTTTCCCTTCTTATTGTTCCTGGCCAGGCAATATTTAGAATTCATATTGCAGTACTAAAAGCAGATGGGAGCTGAAATGATCCCTGTGCATGCCTGCATGCATCCAGGGTTGGGTGGGGAGGGTTATTGGGTAACCGAGTCAGACAGGAAGAGCCAGAGACAGGATCAGCACCTAAAAATTTAAGACAACTATGTAGTGCTTGTGATCTTACAACACAAACAGTTAGGACAATTCATTTATTTAATTCTTCATTAATAAAATAAAACTTAAATAATTAATTCAAATAAATAATGTGTTAAAAAATGACATAATAAAGTTGTGTGGCACTTTTGACACAAGATGGTGAAACATTCCACAAACAAATACTGTGGACTTATGTTATGTTAATGGCATATGTATCATTAACATCACATATACTGTTTATCAACTGTTATATACAACCCCAATTCCAGAATAGTTTGGACATTTTGTGAAATGTAATAAAATCAAGAATCTGTTAATTAGTTAATTAAAATCAAGATTTGTTAATTCTCTTTAAACTTTATTTGACTGACAAAAGTACAAAGAAAAATATTCCAATGTTTTCACTGGCCAAATTAATTATATTTTGTAAACATAAACAAATTTTGATTTTGATGGCTACAACACACTCCAAAAAAGTTGGGACAGAGGCAAAATAAAACTGAAAAGATTATAGAATATCCCAGTTAAACTGATTTGAAACAGTCCAGAATTAGCAGGTGAATTGGTAATCGATGATGGTATCATGTTTGGGTATAAAAGGAGCATCCACCAAAAGATCAGTCTTTGAAAGGGTCATTGCTCACCAAATTTCATGAGAGAATTGTCCAACAATTCAAAAATCACATTTCTCAAGATTGCAAAGTTTTTAGGTCTTTCACCATCTACCATACATAATATTGCAAAAAGATTCAGGAAATTCAGAGAAATCTCAGGCCATGTAGGGAAAGGCAGGAGACCTCCGTTGAATGTGTGACCTTCGAGCCCTCAGATGGCATTGCATGCGAAACCGTCATGCCGCTGTCTTAAATATAGCCACATGGGCTCGAGAGTATTTTGGAAAACCGTTGTCACTTAACACAGTCTGCAGCTGCATCAAGAAATGCAACTCAAATCTCTGTTACACAAGAAGAAAGCTATACTTCTGTTCAATAATGAGATGTTGCCGAGTTCTCTGGGCCCGAGCTCATCTCAGATGGTCTAAAAGACAGTGGTAATGTGTGCTGTGGTCAGATGAGTCCATGTTTCATCTCAGTGCCAAAGACAAAAGGGACCATCCAGACTTTAATCAGCAAAAGCAAGCACCTGTCATGGTATGGGGATACAGCAGCGTAAATGGCATGGGTGACTTACATATGTGTGAAAGTACCATTGACGTTGAGACACATACTGGGATTGTACAGAGACATATACTGCCATCAAGCTGACATCTTTCCTGGGAATCAAGCAGTGCCAGGCCTCATTCTGCACTTGCTTCAACAGAGTATTTTTTTAGGCACTCTACACCATAGAGTGGATGTGCTTGACTGGCCTGTCTGCTGTCCAGATCTGTCTCTTATTGAAAATGTATGGCCCCTCATGAAAAGGAGAATCAGACAACGACGACCACGGACTGTTGAGCAACTGTCTTGTATCAAGTGAGATTGGGCAAAAATGACACTTGCAAAACTGCAATAATTAGTATTCCCAAACATTTAAAATGTGTAATTAAAAGGAAAGTTGATGTGACACAGTGCTAAACATGCCTCTGTCCCAACTTTTTTGGAGTGTGTTGCAGCTATCAAAATCAAAATTTGTTTATATTTACAAAATATAATTGAGTTGGTGATTGAAAACATTGAAAAACTTTTCTTTGTACTTTTCTCAGTTAAAAAAGTTTAAAGAGAATCACATGCACTCTTGATTTTATTACATTTTACAAAATGTCCCAACTTTAAATAATAACAGCACGCTGTGATTACCTACGGCCGTGAATCACAGCCATGCTGATATACAGCCATATTGTACGGCTACTCATGTGATATTGCATTTATACAACAGTTCGACTAAACGAGTGTATTACCTGCATCTGATATAGCACAGTACTATTTGTAAAACATATAATGGATTTGCTCGACCGTCATGACAGTACATTTATAAAACAGTTTGTTCTGGTTCACAAATCTTATTGGCTGAGAGCCTTTCCCAGCCATGCGATATTCAACCAGTATCAGCACCTGATTTGTATCACTCAGCTTGACTGTCATGGCGGTCAAGCAAATCCACTTTTACAAATACTACTGTTGTGTCATGGAATGTAGTTTTAAGAGTTTTTAGGTGATAATATAGTTATTTAGACCTTGAATATGTGACTCATATATAAACACAGTGCCTATATACAGTTTGTTTAGACACTTTCAGAGATGTTAGCTCCATGCGTTGATTTTGTACATTTGAATTGTTTGCTTGTGTCAATTTCCTATTGTCTTTTATAATGGCTATCGTTGTTAATTTAAATATTATTTTTCAATAAATATTATTTTATATAAACAATATGCCGTATTTGGTATTCAGAAAGGGTTCGTTAGTGATTGTGATATGGAACTTAGTGAAAGTTACTATGCCATTAGATGGTGACAAAGACTGTCTTTTTGAGTCAGTCAGTAGCAAATTGAAAGGGACTGGTTGTAAAAAAGTACGTTGTTTGAGCGCTGTTATGGCAAATCTTAAAAGGACAAAGACTAAGATATCGCTTTCCTCAGTGGACATTCAAACTGATTTTTTTTATAATGGATATACTGTAATATTATGGTCATCGACCTGAAGAATGTTTGCTATATCAGATGCAGGTAATACACTTGTTTAGTCGATCTCTTTCTCATAATGACATAATAGTCTACTCTACATAATCCAGTAAGCTTCAATGAAGTGACTCAACGTTTCTTCATTACTAGTTCCAAAGTGACATTTTAGAATTATTAACGGAGGCTTTGGCTCAACTGTTAAACTGTCAACTTCAGATTTGAATACGTGGTGGAAGGAAGTGGTTCTGCACAAAAGAGAGTGTTATAGACACTCTGTTGATGTTTCTTATTTATTTACTCACTTGTGCCATCGAACTGTTGTATAAATGCAATATCACACGAGTAGTCGTGTTATACCGCTCTATATCAAGAGGCAACCTCCCACAGTTTCTCTTGAAGCCAATACGGAAGTGACTTAAACTGCGATTCATTGGCCGCTAGGGACAGACTCCAAAAGATAGCGGAATCTTATTGAGTCCCATGTTAAAATGCCCAAATTTACAGCAGAAAAAAACATGTCTACAGCATGGATCAAATTGTGGTTTTGGTCTATACAGTTAATTCCGTCCTCAACTCTGAGGGGGGTGATTTGTTTTTTTATAACTCATCCATTTAAATTATATTAAGCCTTAAAGTTCTGCATAATTTAAGCAGAACTAAGTAACTTTTTACGATGGTTCCTTGCGATGGTTAATTGACTTGTAGTGGTGTGTTTGAGGCGAGCACTAACCCCCTCTGGCACGTCTACGCCAGAATACAGCACTTGCAAGTTGAGCTGCATCGATCCGACACAATCTCGCCTCATGTTCACGTTCACGCGAGAGTGACAAAATGCTGTACGATAATTCAAAAACAATGTATATATTATGACTTTATAAGGCAATTTCGAAAATTACCCACCTCCATCGAGTGTACTGTATTTGCAAATTACCCACCTACTCTTTCTTGTACTGTATTTGCAAAACTACTGCGCTGGTGAGTGTCGTTGTAGTCCAGAGCTGCGCTTGGAGTATTTATGACAGTGTGATTCACTGAAGGAAACTGTAGGGGGAGCTTCGCAAATCTTACTGAGTTCCGCTTTAAGTGCGTGGTCACTTGAGTGACAGGTTTGCCTTTGCCATCTCTGCCATGTTTGTGCTTTTTTGGGATTATTTTATACAATTATCAAATAATATGGCTTGCTGTGCGGTTATATGGTTGAGACAGATGTGCATCTGTTTACAACATGTGGAAGATAAACAGAACACATGTTGTTGGATCGTCTTGGCATTGGCTAAAAGTTTCCTGTTTTGATTTTGCGTGTTATCATTTGCACACCCGACACAAATTACAATTACTGGTGCTGGAGCATCTATATCGTAAAAAAGACACCATAGATAGTAAACCTTAGAACATTTAAATGATATAACTTCATTAATATTTTAGATAGTGTCTAAGATACATAGATAGAGTCTTAAGCCTGATAACATGATCACGTCATGCTAGGTGGGCATTGTTTCAGCAACCAGGCACCTCAGTTCCAACCATGTCCCACCTTTTTGCCCATTTTCAGTTATTCAGGAGTGACGCACGGTGACGTGCTGCTAAGATGGCAGCGGCCTCATTTTCGCTTCAGAAATGCTCTTCAGAAATCTACAGGTGATGTCACGGACACTACATCCGTATTTTTTACAATTTATGGTGATTACCTACAGCCAAATCACAGCCATGAAGATATTGTTGTAATGTTTGTTCAGTGTCTGCCACAATAGAGATTTTAATCTCTTAAATTACCTTCATTTGTGGGGTTTTCTTAGCAAATATTGTAATAATGCAAGTAATTAATTTGATTCATTAAGCAGCAAATCATGTAATTAACTGTATCAACCATTTTAATTCATCAGCAGCCCATAAATATATGATGCTAGATTTGCAGGAATATCCCCACCATGTTCTTATTATTATCATCAATTATCAATAAATAAATATTTAAAGTTTATTTATTGATTCATTCTTTTTTGGCATGCTCAAATCCCAATGAAGAGCCAGTACTGCCCTTTTCCCTGAAGAGACATTTATAATTAAAGTAAGTGCAAAAATACATTACAGTACCTAATTTGTGGTATTTAGCACGACTGAGGGCTTAAATCTTGCTTAAAAGTATATAAAATGCAAAGACAATGCTGATTCATTGAGCTCTTCACTTCAAGTGACAATTGTTAATGAGAAAATCTGCATACGTTTGAATTCACACATTCACATTCACTTAATTACTTGCAAATGACACCCATTTACCCCCCTTCCTTTGAGTGGCAGTTCATCGTTTTGAAATGATTACGTTTAGAGGCATTCTCATCGCTCTGTCGGCCTCCCTCTCTTCTCTTATACCTTTACACGGGCAGAATCACTCCACATCTCTCATTTACACACGCTGCTGACTTTTAAATAGTCATCCAGTCTCTCGCGCTCTAGTTCTTAACTGCCATTAAGACAGTATTTATAATACGTTCTGCCTGTGGGCACTTGAAACTGTTTTTACACCTGTCCATCCACCAGACAGGCCCTTCACAAAAACATTTTAAGACTGTGGATATGGATTTGGTGTTAAAAGGGTACTTTTTTTTTTCTTTCTTGGTTAGCATAAGACAGTATTTATAATACGTTCTGCCTGTGGGCACTTGAAACTGTTTTTACACCTGTCCATCCACCAGACAGGCCCTTCACAAAAACATTTTAAGACTGTGGATATGGATTTGGTGTTAAAAGGGTACTTTTTTTTTTCTTTCTTGGTTAGCATAAGCCTAACAGTTGCACTTTGCTAATTTATTATTTTTTTTTTTTCCCAAAATAATAGACAACTGTATGTATTTATATTTTAGTAATAAAGTGCAATGTACTCTAACTAAAATGGAGAGAAACAATATGATGAATGTGCAGTAGTATTTACTCTTCTGTATTACAGGTTGGTTAGATTTGTGGATAACTTTAACATCGAGGAATATCTCAAGCTTGCAGTGGTTTGAGTAAACATTTCATTTATTAATTTGCTTTTATATAGAAATAACTTGCAGATCATCAGGCAGATATATTTATTTGGACTCATTCTCATCTTGTTTTTCTCCTTGTTCTCTATGGATTGAGCACTGCAGTAAAGAGTACTGAGCACGGGGCATGAAAACAGAGAACTGGGGCCATTCAGACAATTCTGCAACTCAGGGAAATTTTTTGATTGATACATCAGTTATCTCACTATCCGCAGTTAGGATGCTCAATTCTCCAAAAAAAAAACAAACAAACAAAAAAACAGTTATGCAGAGTTCAGTATACTGAAGAGAGAATGTTCTGGGTTTAGGGAACAGCATTAAAATATAGCTGCGTGAAAGTTACAACTTTGCACAGTGTTCTTTTTTATGTAAATAAAAACAGAAATCCTTAATATTGCTTCTATATGATTCAGCAGACACAAAAAGCTGACATTAAAGTACAATATTGTCTCAAGATCAAACATCACAATGCTCACACATTCAGATTTATTTTAATTTAAGTTGTATTTTGCTAATTTCTACATGCCTAATGGTGGCTTTAAATGTCTTAACAGCATAAAGTTCAAATACTCAATGCATAATACTATCATTCCGAATTAGGAGCCTATTACACTCTCTAAGCAGGCTTAGATTTGATTGCACCATAAATGATAATTGAATCCAAATCGATTGAATGCCAGTATGTGTGAAGGAGCTCATTCAGCCTATTACATGTTAATTAAGCTTGTCAGATGGGTGAACTTTGTGCTATAGAGTGTTTTCTCTCTGGGATAGCACTTTTACATCTAGGTCAGAGGCTGGCCACTAAGATAATGAAACTAATTGGTGGAGACTGCTAAGCAATAGGGTAAGCATCAGGTCACCGTTTAACCTGTCATACATACTTAAGTGCACTTACATTCATGGCTTGTGTGTATCCATCTTTCAAACCCCTGAAGCTGTCTCAGCTCTCCCATATGACCCGAACACTTCCTTGAACTGTCAAAAGCAAATGTCCATCCACAGCAGCCTAAGGACCCTGCAGTTAAGCCTTAACTGATGGCTGCAGTCGAGCGCTTTGTCTCTCGGTATCTGTCAAATATGTTTCCTGTATATGCCAGTGGCTGAGGTCTCACACAGCAGGAAATAAATCACTCTGTTTGGTTTATTTGAATGTGCTCTTATGATCATCAATCAGGGGGAGGGAAGTATTTTTCCCCTGTGTCACCTCCAGCCTCGGTGCTTCTCATTAAGAATTCATTAACTTTGTTTTTCCTCTCTTTAATTCCACCCAGCAAAAAAATGGACTCATAGTCAAAAAAGGAAGAAAAAATACAACGAGAGCTTAAAGTTTAATGATGGTGGGAGCAAAAGGGTGAGAGAAAAAGAAATGGGAGGAGAGTGGGGTGAGGGTGGTTGAAGAGCAACGGAGGGACAGAGTGAGGTAGAAAAGGAGGAACCAAGGAAAAAGAGATGATGAAACAAAGGAAAAAAAGAGCAGAATAGAAATTTAGAGGAAGGACAAAGACATGTTTATGATATGGAGTACAAGAGCATTGCATCAGAAACATTGTCCTTCAGCGTCTGCCAACGGTAGTTCCAGAGAACTGTGGATGTGGCCATTGTAGTTTTAAGATACTTTTTTTAATCCAAAGCCCTGATTCATACACTGATGATATAAGGGTGGGATACTAAAATCTTACCAGATCACAGTAAAGTCATTTTATATCAAGCTCATGGTATAAAGTATACTTTACAAATAGGTTTAATTTGTTAATATTAGTTAACTACATGTGTTAACATGGACTAACATAAACAATACTTCTAAAGCATTAATTAATATTAGCTAATGTTAATTTCAACATTTACTAATGCATTTTAATATCAAAGGTTGTATTTGTTAACATTAGTTAATGCACTGTTAACTAACATGAACATGAACATTTTTATTGAGTAACATGGTAACACTTTTAGAATACTGTTCAGTCATTAATGAATATCTAAACAGGAACAAATGAGTAACACAATATTAACATTATAAAAACTACTATTAACTAATAAAAAAGTTTGGAGAGGCTGTTAACCCTTTGATGTGTGCGATCACACCGGTGTGATTAAAAGTTCAGTGCATCATGTGATCAACGGCCAAATTCAAATGTGTTTGCATGCTTTGGCTGGCACCGAGCCGGATGCGCTCAGCACTTTTCATATATCACAAAGTGTTTTCAACCACATAATGTTTATTTTAGGTTTCAGACACTTACATACACATAAGTACTAACAAAACAATACATTTAGTGTTTGTAATATACACACTAATGTCTATAGAAGCGGCAGTAACAATCCTTTTCATTATAATTAGACAACACGTTTTATTCATATCAGATACACATTGTGTGTGTAACTTTAAAGTTTACTCTATTCTTCCCCAGTTCACCGGCTCACTTACTTTCATGTATTTTGAGAGAAGTGGATGAATTTGCGTGTTGTAAATCCAACAGATCCAATTCTCTGTGCGGCACAAACTAGCATGGCGGCGCCCATCGCGCATATAGTTCAACTATCACGATCGTTATAAAAGGTGTTTAAACAGCAAAACACATCCACTTGCTCAGTTTTGACAATCTGAATATCAGATATTTCATGCTAATAAATTTGTGAGGATTTTGAATAAAAAAGGAAAAAATGAAATAAAAGCAGATCATCAGTCATACAGCGTTGCGGTGTGTCACGTTACAAGCAATGACGCGTCACCATGGAAACAATAAAGTGATACGTTCTAATAATGGTCGCCTTGAAAAACTCACACTGGGGGGTCAGCCAGAATATTTTAAACTTACATGTGAAAGGGTTAATAGCAAGCTATTAGCATCCTACTTTGAAAGCAGAATTTGCAGAGCACCACGAAACGAGATACAGCATTAAATTACCTCATATCTCAAAGCACATAACATTACAATAATAATGAATGTAACAACTTACAGAGCTCAAACTTGTACAACCTGACTGCTGTAGATTAATTTCAGCATTGATAGTGTTGACAAAGAAACACATAAATCTGAGTCTGAGGATGTGAAGAGCTCCAGGTAGAACGTCACAGGTAGCCATTTGGTAATTACGGTTACAACATGGTGTGAATGCAGCATAAGCTGCTGCTTTGTTTTGGAGGAACTGCAATAGATTCAGGAACTGTAATAGATTCAGGAACTGTAATAGATTCAGAGAGAACATGTTTTGGTCCTGAGACTTCCACAGAAGATATATGTACTTTTTTTTTTTTTTTTTTTTCACATATTTAGGCCACTTCTATTATTGATTGCTATCAGGATGTGAAGAGAGTTTCAACCAGTATAACAGAAAGTTTTTATAAAACAAATTGCTGCCTTTAATGCACAATGTATAATTAATTCTAAAGTAAAGATCATGGTAACCTACTAGTAATGACTCAAGTATTAACAAATCCTTCAGAAGGAATGACTAATTATTTGGATCAGTATTCTAAAGTGAAGATCATGGTAACCCACTTGTAATGATTCAAGTATTACCAAATCTGTCAGAAGCAATATTATCCAAAACCTTACAAAAACCTCTTGACTTCAGTCATTACTAGAGAGTTATTGTGCTTTTCAATTTAGAATACTGTACCAAATAATTAGTAATACCTTATAAAGGAGTTTGAAATACTTTCTAATTGATCTTACTTATGCATTATGCATTATTCACATTAATTATGAACCTGTGTATTCTTAGTAGTCCTCTGGGATGTATGAAAAAATAGTTGTTATTGATTAGCTAATAGTGAACTACCTTATAGAAGGTATGCATTGATGTCACTTTCCCGCCAGAACGCGCTCCCTCATCTGAACTGAGTGGCAAAAGAGCCTGCTGCATGAATGGATTTAATAGGGGAAACTGCAAAAACGCGAGTAAAACAAACGATTACACTAAAGGTTGGGCTCGATAGTGTTCCTTACATCTTGTCAAAGAAACCTAATCCATGGATATTGACATGCAGCTAGGAATCGTGTTTCCTGACATTTAGATGTGCCTCATTTTGTCGCCAGGGAAATACATAAAGCAAATCTTCCTGTGAATGCTTTATATAAATACACTATAGGTAGGTCTAAATCTGAGTGATCATTTATATTAATGTTATAGATATCGTCAAATGGTCCAGCCCTAAAAATTGTATAGTTTTTTGTCAGTGTTTATTTAAAAAGACCCAGTTATGCAGAATATAAGACAGTACATATTTAATTTACGAGTTGTCAATACAATATATCTGATTTTACCCCAAAATAATAACTGCAATCCAGGTTTCTCTGCCCGGAGTCCAGTTGTCTGTGAATTGTCTGTAGCTTTCTGGAGTCTGTAAAAATATACCTCAGATTTCTTGTCAAATCTATTTGTACAGTCATTCGCAAAGTTCTTTCCCATTTTGGATGTGGTTTTCTGTATTTTCCGTGGCATTCACCCTGAAAACCAATGCTGCCACAGTCAATGCAGCCAACAGTGACGTCACGTGCATACCCTCTATTCAAATGAGCGCTATTACTTACTAATGAATTAATCAGAGTTTCTTGTTAGTTAAAGGGTTAGTTCACCCAAAAATGAAAATTCTGTCATTAATTACTCACCCTCATGTCGTTCCAAACCCGTAAGACTTTTGTTCATCTTCGGAACACAAATGAACATCTTTTTGATAAAATCTCACAGCATTCTGTCCCTCCATATACAGCTACACAACTGACACTTTGACGCTTCAAAAAGTTCATAAAGAGATTGTAAAACTAATTTATATGAATTGAGCAATTTAGTCCATGTTTGCTTTATATGATGAACAGATTGAATTTAGGCTTTTTTAGGCCAAAATATTTAATATACATGGTTCCCACTGTAACGGGTGGTTGTACAAATCACACAATGGAGATTACCACAGAAAAAAAAAACTTTTAACTTCAATTAACCTGTTAACTGTCATGGGCCAACCGGTGGGCCCACAGCCATTACATATTTAAAACAGTAATATTCTATACTAAACCTAAACTAATCTTGACAAACTATATATCATTTGAAAGCTTAGAATCTCTAGTTTACACATTTGGTGACTGATTTTCAAAATAAATTACAGAGGAGCAGTAATTTATCAATTTGCAACAAGCATATTTTCATACTCATAAGGCATGTTCAGACCTTTATTTTGAAATAGCGATGAACATGAAAAATCATTAAAGATTCGTTGAAACATATTGTTTTCATGCCAAATGATGACATCTATTCAATTTTTTGAGAAAAAAAATGTCTGAAAATGTTTTTAATAGAAAAAAAAAAAACATTTATGATTGTGGCAGCGATCTATAACCCACCAACATGTTATTTTTATGTTTATTAGGGGCTGAATTCATATCAAATTCTGCCAAACTTCCCATACTACTTCTATATATGATGTCTACTTCATAAATTGTATGAAAATAATGGAAATATATGGTTCAGATCACTCAAACCATATATGGAAATGGAGTCACCTTTATATGGTCAGTAATGGAGCTTGATTGTCATCTAGTGAAAAAGTGTGGTACTGCGCCCAAACAAAATCTTACTGAAAGCTCATTTTTTGAGATATCAACCTGAAATTTAGAACACAACTTGTTCAGATTTTTGGCTTTGATTCCCTTGCAGTTTTAGAGTAAAACTTGTTTTGTAAAATATATATTTTTTATAAAATATAAAATATAATATTTTTACATTTTACATTTTCATAAACTTAAACTTCTATAACTTTTTTCTGTTTCACTTACATAAGTTATTTCACTTCTACAATAATCTGCCAAATTTCATCTTTAAAACAAGACCAGCCTTATGTCTATACTCCAAAGTATTCTTGAATTACAACCATTTAAGTTTGGATAGTGCATTTTCTTGTCTAAAAAAAAAATGTGGGGGTGACAGTTAACAGGTTAAACTAGGAAAACACTAGAAATCACAGAGTAACAATAAAACGTCTCGGGTTACGAGTGTAACCCTTGTTCCCTGAGTAAGGGAACGAGACGCTACGTTGGATGACGTGATGGGAACCCTCTGTATTTTGTGTTCGTGAAGCACCTCTGTATCCAACCAATGAAAAGACGTAATGTCAGAGACGGGTGACGTCACGGATCAGGAAGCTATAAAGCACACCTGAACACAAAGCACGCCAGCTTCTGTAAAATGTCTGAAGCAAGCGCACCAGGTATGCAGGAGATACGGCCACGTGACGTAGCGTCTCGTTCCCTTACTCAGGGAACAAGGGTTACACTCGTAACCCGAGACGTTCCCTTTCGTGGGAACTATCGACGCTACGTCGGATGACGTGATGGGAACGCAATCCCAACTACGCCGTCTCTCCGAGTGCCTGGCTGCTATCTTGTAGCATCCTGGCCCCCGGAGTGATGTTAAGGTGAAGATTGTAAAATCTGATAAAGGTGTGCTGGGATGACCATCCAGCCGCACCACAAATGTCGTCCATAGAGACACCAGATAGGAGAGCTCTGAACGCGGGCATACCTCTCGTGGAGTGAGCCCGCACCATCAAAGGACACGGGCGCCCCACCGTCTCATACGCAAGTGAGATGGCCTCGACCACCCACTTGTTCATCCGCTGTTTAGATGCTGGGCCCCCCTTCTTAGGGGACCCATAACATACAAACAATTGTTCTGTTTTTCTCCACAGGGCAGCTCTGTGAACATACGCATCTAATGCTCTTACAGGGCAAAGCAGATTCTTCCTTTCCTGATCCAAGTTTGCGAAAGGAGGCAGGCAGAAAGCCTCAAGTACAATGGGGCCTGGGACCCTCGTCGGACCTTTGGAACATAGCCCGGCCTGGTATGCAGAAAGACTTTCACCATACCAGGTGCAAACTCAAGACAAGATGGAGCGACTGACAGCGCTTGTAAATCACCAATTCTCTTCAAAGAAGAGACGGCCAAGAGACAGATAGTTTTAAGTGTCAAGAACTTGTCTGACACCTCCTCTATTGGCTAGAAGGGAGCCTCAGCCAGCCCTTGGAGCACAATAGTGAGGTCCCAGGTCGGGGTCTTTGTGCACACCACAGGTCTCAACCTGAGTGCACCACGGAGGAAGCGTACTACTAGGGGGTCTCGACCCAGCGAGAAGCCCCCTACAGGGATATAATGAGCCGAAATAGCGGCCACATAAACTTTCAGCGTGGAAGGGGTTAAACCTTCCGAGAACTTTTCCTGAAGGAACTGAAGCACGTCAAAGACAGAAGAATGGACCGGGTCCAAATTATGCTGTTCACACCACACAGAGAACAATTTCCATTTATATAAGTACAACTTCCTTGTGGAGGGAGCTCTGGAGTGAAGGATGGTCTCCACAACCTCGGTTGAGAGACCAGTTCCTATGAGCCTTGCCCCCTCAGGGGCCAGGCCCACAATTTCCACATTTCTGGGCGGGGATGGAGAATCATGCCGCCCGCTTGAGACAGGAGATCCTGCCTGAGAGGAAGCTCTAAGGGAGAGCCGTGAAGTAAAGACATTATGTCCGAAAACCATATTGTGGTCGGCCAGTAAGGGGCCACCAATATTAGGTCGACCTTCTCCTGGCGAACCTTCTCCAGAACTCCCGGGAGCATTGAGACTGGGGGGAACGCATACAGACGTAGCCTCAGCCACGTCTGTAGCATGGCATCCAGCCCTAGAGGTGCTGGGTGCTGAAGTGAGTACCACAGAGGGCACTGAGCTGACTCCTCTGTGGCAAAATAGATCGACTTGAGCTCGACCGAAAGTTTTCCATATCAACTCCACCACCTCGGTGTGGAGTTTCCATTCCCCCGGTCTCGCGCCCTGCCTCGACAGGGCGTCCGCTCCCACATTCAACCGCCCGGGGATGTAAGCTGCTCTCAGCAAGAAACACCGTCATCATCTCCAGCCGATGTATGTGCCAGGAGCGCTGATGGTCCTCCCAGAAACCCTGAGCCGAGCAACCACTCATGATCGCCCCCCAGCCCGTGAGGAAAGCATCTGTCGTAAGCATTACACGACGACCAGAAGTCCCCAGCACGGGTCCCTGGGATAGGAACCAAGGCTTCTTCCACATGACCAGAGCACGAAGGCATCAGCGCGTGACTTTGATCATGCGAAAAGGATTTCCCCTCGGGGAAAACCCCTTGGTCCTGAGCCACCACTGTAGGGGTCTCATGTGCAGAAGGCCAAAAGTAATAACGTTGGACGCAGCTGCCATCAGACCCACCAGTCTCTGAAACTGTTTTACAGTGAGTGACTGGCCTAACTTCACCCCTTTCACAGCCCCGAGAATGGAACTCACACGAGCAGGGGACAACTGCGCCTGCATCGTGGTGGAATCCCAGATTACACCTAAGTAGTTTGCAACATGACTCGGGACCAGCACACTCTTTTTGCCGTTGAGCCTCAGCCCAAGCCTCTTCATGTGCGACAGAACAACATCTCGATTTTGAACTGCCAATTTTTCTGTTTGAGCTAATATCAACCAATCGTCGATATAGTTCAGCACGCAGATGCCCTGGAGTCTCAGCGGAGCCAGCGCTGCATCCACCCACTTCGTGAACGTGCGGGGTGAGAGGGATAGGCCGAACGGAAGAACCCTGTATTGGTAAGCTTCGCCCCCGAAAGCAAACCTGAGGAACTTCCTGTGTGAAGGATGGATGGATACATGAAAGTATGCGTCTTTCAGATCTATCGCTACAAACCAGTCCTCGGACCTGATCTGAGGGATGATCTGTCTGAGTGTAAGCATTTTGAATTTCAGCTTCTTTACAGATCGATTTAGCACACGTAAATCTATGATCGGACGCAACCCTCCATCCTTCTTCGGAACAATGAAGTAGCGGCTGTAAAAGCCCGACATTTTGCTGGGAGGGGAAACCCTTTCTATAGCCCCTTTTTGCAAAAGCGTCGTTACTTCTTGCTCCATCACCAGAGACTGCTCTGGGGTTACCACCGTAGGAAGCACCCCATTGAACTTGGGCGGTCGTGAACCGAACTGAATTCTGTAGCCCTGTTCTATCATGAGCAGCACCCACTTCGAAACATTCGGGAGATTTTTCCACTCTTCCAAATATTCTACTAAGGAAACCAGTCTCTCGAGACTGGTCTCTGGTGTTTTTTGAGCACTTGGCTCGTCTATCTGACGCGGCGCACCGGCAGACAGACAAATCACGTGCTGGCCGACCCTCCTCGGAGGATCGGTGGAAACTGCTGTGCCCTGACTCACGCTTGGTGGCAGGGTTGACAGAACGGTCCCCTGAGGGCACCGAGGAGGGCCCGATATCCGAATCCCCCCGGAGGGGGCTGCCCTCAAAAGTTCCTGCACTATAAATGTCAGGACCTCTTCTTTGAAGCCTTCCGAGAGATAATGACGGTCCTCAGATCCGGCCTACCTCCGGACTTTTAAATTCCTCAGAATTTAATGTATTCAATATTTCATTTAATCCTCAAATTAAATGCAGCCAGTTTTTATATAAATATATATTTTTTTGAACAGACTGAATATATTTAGAATACAAAAAAGAATTATAGCTCGTAATAATTCGCAAGGTATTTTAGGGAAAGAGAGAAAGGGAACTCCCGTCTACTCAGATGCCTTAATATATACATACACATACACACACATGCATAATTACGGACACGTGATATATGCGCAGCCTCGGCAAACGCAAGACCCAAGCCGTATTTTCATTCTTGCAGACTTAATCTACGCGCTGCCTCGGCAACGCGAGATCCGAGCCATATATTCTTTAATGAAAACTCAGTCTACGCGCTGCCTCGGCAAGCGCGAGATCTGAGCTATATACTTTAATGAAAACTCAATCCACGCGCTGCCTCGGCAAGCGCGAGATTCGAGCTTTGCAATAGACTTTTATTCCCTCGAGAATAAAGCCAACAGGAGTGGAGCTTCAAAACACCCGCTAGTACATACTTTTCTTCGGGACATTTTTATGAATGAACACTGTCACTGTCAGTTGTGAGCTGACGTGCACGCTCCACTCCTAGCAAACGACACATAAATCGTGTGTATCCCAACTCGCTTTATAGTGTAGCACAGGGGGAAAATCAAACTGCTGTTCACGATTGATTTGTTATAAACGTGTGATTTTGAAACACGATATGTGTGTGTGACTGTGAGGTGGCGATCCTCAGATCGATATCACAATATCCACCTCCTCAGAGCTGGACATGTGAGTACTGGTGCCTCAACCCGGGGGAAGAAACCGCAGAGCGTGCTTCCACCTGGGAGACGGCGCTGAACCTGGCTGGTGAGGGCAGAGAAAAGGCGCGCCCGTCTCTAATCCCTCTGTCAGATCCATTTGTGAACCCCATGAACTGAGCCTCCGCCCTGCCTCAGCAGAAGCGGGACCCGATCCGCGGGGAACACTGGAGCAGTGTCCTGAGAGTGAGTTTTTACAGTGCACACAGACGGCTCCCTCGAGAGCTGCCTGTGCTCACTCCCATTTCACTGCTGTTTCTCGCCATAATACGTGTCTTTTTTATATATAAATATATGGATTGGTGTGAGATACTCTTGTCCTCAGACGAAGAGATCTTGACTTGTTTATATGTAATAAGACAAACAACACCAAATAAGACACACAAGATACAAAGAGCGCTTGCTGAAGACAACAGAAGCTGGCGTGCTTTGTGTTCAGATGTGCTTTATAGCTTCCTGATCCGTGATGTCACCCGTCTCTGACGTCACATCTTTTCATTGGTTGGATACAGAGGTGCTTCACGAACACAAAATACAGAGGGTTCCCATCACGTCATCCGACGTAGCGTCGATAGTTCCCACGAAAGGGAACACAACTGAACAAATGTAATCAAGAACCAACAAGGGGCTAAACATAACAGTATAAATACAAGGCATATTGACAGACAGGTGCAGATAGTATGCAACCATAGGAACAAACGAGGACATAATCAGAAACGAAGGAAACAGAAACTAAACAAAGCAAGGACACATGAACTAATGGAAACAAAACAGAATATCAAAATAAGAGTCCATAATCATGACACTAATCGGCATTGAAATCTTTTAAATATTCTAAATTTGAATTTTAAAAAATGTAAACCTATCTGGTTATTTTAACATTTATGAAAAGTAATGAAAACGTTTTTAAAATGCAGGCAAACTTCTATAGAGAATAAAAATGTTTCTAGTTTTGCTCTGCAAAAATAAGTACTAATCTAGAAGTCTTTGTCTGTTTTGGTTTCCTTTTCATTTTGTTCCCTGTGCTGCTTTTCCTGAGTTCTGTTTGCTAGTTAGTTTCTATGGTTTCTGATTGGATTACGTTCACTGTTGTTCATTTAGTTACTTTGTTATCTCTGTGTATACTCTTAGTTTTCTCTCTTCATTGTTCTGTCATCTTAGTTTTACTTGGTTGTTGTTTATAGCTTTCCCGTGTTCTCCTGCATTCCTTGAATTTTGTCATTAAAGACTGTTAGTTTGAATTTCCCGCTTCATTGTGCGCTACTACAGCCACCATTACAGTAATCATGAATGAATGAAAAGTTGTGGAAATATATTGCTTAAAAAATGTGGAAGTGTCGAACCATAATTTCCATAACAACTGTGCATTTTTTTCTTTTTATTTATGTATTTATTGACAAAAAGAAAGGCACTTCATCATATGGATTGATCATTTTTTACCACACAGTCATTTATAATAGATTAATAAATTTGGCATTAGTACACTGTAACAATACTCAAATTAGAGACAGTTTTCAAAACAGTAATAAATTGATCAATTTGACTGGATGAGCCCCAGTGCATATTGCATGACAGATCAATATAATTCTATTTCTAATTTATTTGAATTATATTCTATTTATTAGGCAAGCTGTGATGGTACTTGGCAACCGTAAACAACCTACTGTTATGTATCTACGTGTATGTAGTGTGGCATGATACGCCAAAATGAATTTGCTCCCTTTAAAATCAAGTAAGCTATCTACACTTTTTGCTATTGTTGTATGTATATTTATTTTATTTACTTTTTTTTTTTCCTTTTTTTTTTTTTTGCTACAGACATACCATAGAATAAATGTATATGTAGCATAATCTCTACTGTTTGACACTTTTGTAACACTATATGTTATATACTGCATGTCATTCCACCCAGTGCTACTACTGAATAAACTGTTTGTAGGCATAGCCCCCCAAGAGCAACCCTGGGTTAAGTGTCTTGCTCAGTGGCACATAGTGATAGAGAAAGATTGCAATTTCAACAACTCATTGCTGGATCCGGGGATTGCTGGATCCAGCAAATGCTTTGAGGTGAAAGTAGCAGAAATGACTCTTTTAGCACCTGAAATTCAGTGGAGGTATATGAATGAGTCTTAATTGTTCTAAAAACAACAGAAATCCTTAAACAAATAAAGCCAAATTAACTGTACTGAAAATGAAGCTTAATTAAAGGTGAATGTAGTATTGTTTTTTGTTTTTTATATATGTTTTTTTTTTTTGCTTTTATTTTCCCAGTGTACCCATACCAATGTTATTTTTTTTTTCTTAAGGTTAAGTGTCTTGCTCAGTGGCACATGGTGATAGAGAAAGATTGCAATATCAAAAACTCCACAGTACCACAGTAAGATAGAACGAAAACTGCAACTGCAGCATTAGCAACCATTTAAATGTACATCAAATTGACACAAATAAATGGAAAGCAGAATTCCTCCTCCGCTCAATGAGTGCCTACTGCTCCGCATAAGGCAGAAAATACACACGTGTTTCCCCTCTCAGAGGTAGAAAATCACATTCATAACATTTAACACTAGCACTACCGGAATTCTATAACTACTAGAACTGCCAATAGCGGTCATTTTGACTGTTCATACCAGACAGCTGTGAATGTCATTTTTGTCATGTTATATTTACTTCAAAGCTTCTATGGTCATGTTTTATGAAAAATGTGGGGTAATTTAAGCATACATAATATAATATGTTCGTGATATTATTGTGTAAGAGCTACTAGACCTCCCACAAAAGTGCATGCTGCAATTTGCTTTCCGCAATTTGCATCCGGCAAGCTGGAGATCAAAGTTTTTCACCGCAGTTAAAATGTTGTTTTTGAAAGTCAAAATGTCAACAAATATAAAATGAAGCAGAATATTTCATTAGATAAAAACATATTGTGAATTTTGGAAATGATTACATCTGTCTTTATTCAATACATTTTGACTTTTGGAGTTTACAATGCTTTAGCATTATCGGAAATGTTTGGACCACACGAATCGGAAACAATTTTATGCAGCCTCTAATGCAATCTAGTATGAATAAATAGCTCTGTTATATTAGGACAGATAATATAACAGTATAATCAATATAATATAATCCTTCATCAGACTCTGCATCATCAATGTTCTCAAGCAAGGATAAAACCTCAGTGACAGTCATTTTCTTTCTTGTTGCCATTTTGACGGTAAAGCTAAGTTTTAGCTTAGCAAAAGCATACAAAACTGCCAGAGAAAGGTTGCTAGGCAACAGCTACGCACATCTTTAACGGCGTGAAAAATCGCCGAGGAGATACAACGCCTGTAATATGTGCGGTCAAATTGACCGCTATGGCCATTCAAGGTAGAAATACTCAGAACTCTTTTGTGTTTTGTAATTTTAATAAAATAACAATGTTAAAATAAAATTTACATTAATTTAAGAAAATTCATGGAACTGTAGTTATATGGGTTTTATTTCAACAAAGTTATTACATTGCAAATCTTTAAAACGGTCAAAATGACTGCCTTGGTAGTTCTAGTGTTAAATACCAACCGGAGATTAAAAATGAATCATTTGTCCTAAAACTCAATGCTTATAATTCTTTTTTCAATATTCGCTCCGGGCGGCGAGTCGGGCAGCACATTTAGCAGTCTATTACAATTTTCACTATAGACTGCCTTTCCAAATTGAATAATGACTGGTAATACTCTGCGTTTTGTAAAACTGTCATGTGAGGAAGCATTGAGTATATTCCAGCAATCTGTCACTCTACCCTTTGTTTGCCAACTGCTAACTGACAGATATGATTAGCATTCAGGAAGACCATTCAGTAGGATTTGTATATCTAAATGCTGAGGGGAGGGAGGTGGTGGAGGGAATAACACAAATTAGTGGAATCAGCAGGATCCCGGGCTGCCTGAAATGGACCTCTGATTGAATTTCTTTTTCTTTTTTTTTTTTTTTTGCCTATCAAAGCTCCCCGATTTGTTTTTTCCGTCACACACCAAAGCTATTATTTTCAGCTTTTTTGCGTATTAAGTAATTGTGCTATCATGGGCCTATTTCCTCCTCTGGGGACTGACTGCTAGAGGCAATCTCCATCGCCTATTTCCATACCCAGATAGACTGTCAACAGAGAGTACAGAGATACAGAGAGGGAGGTGGGCGGATGGAGGGACAAAGAGAGAGAATGAAGGAAAGAGATAAAGAGACCAAGAAAAGGCAAGAGAGAGGGAGAGAGAAGAGAGATGATGAGGCCTAGACTGCATTGCCCCGTCAGGTCACTAGCTCTGAGACCATTCATTAAAGGCGAATGAGAATTTTAAACCGCATACGAAATCATAATTGCATTTTCTACCGGCAGTCCCCTGTGCTAACGATGAAGTTGTTTACCTGTGGGACTACATCTCTTCCTCTCTCTCTCTCTCTCTCTCCTAAAATTCTTTCTCTTAGTTCCCATGTCCTTCTACCCTTACACCTCATACACACAAACACAGCGATGCTGGAAAATGCCCCAAAACTGTCATCGAAAGAGAGGAAAAGAGACACCGAGAAAAGACGAAGAGAGAAGGGCAGGGAAAGAATCTCTAGAACTATATCTTCCACACAGACACTCTCTTGTCCTCCTGTCATAAAGGTCTTGTCCTTGGGGGCAAGCAAAGTGCCATTGAGATGGGATGATTGTTGGGGGAGAGAGAGAGAAAACGACATACACTCTACGCTGTCTGTCATTGTAACAATTCAAACACACTCGGAATAATAAAACCCTTCACTTTCTTCCATTCCACCTAAACCTCTTCTCCGTTGTTATTATGCGCTACATGACCATTAGGCAAAACCAGAACTGGAGGTCAGGCAACCGAACAACTTTCCTCAGGTTTGTTCCCAAAGCCACGGCCGTTTTCTAGAAAACTTTAAAGCGTGGTTGCAGGGAATTGGATCGATTTTCTAAATTACTGTCTCCCTGCTGTTCTAACCCCTGCTCAGACAGTATGTCAGCTGATACTCAATATATGTCTGTCTGAGGGGAAAATATATATTCATATTGACATAGCCATTACGGAGTCCATTAACTGGCACTGAGGGTTGTATTTAATTGGCTTTTTAGAAGGTAGATGCCTGAATGGTGGGCATCGCTGGATCCAGCAACTGCTTTGAGGTGAAAGTAGCAGAAATGACTCTTTTAGCACCTGAAATTTAGTGGAGGTATATGAATGAGTCTTAATTGTTCTAAAAACAACAGAAATCATTAAACAAACAAAGCCAAATGAACTGTACTGAAAATGAAGCTTAATTAAAGGTGAATGTAGTATTGTTTTTATGTTTTTTTGCTTTTATTTTCCCAGTGCACCCATACCAATGTTTTTTTTTTTTTTTTTTCTTTTTTCCCCTCTGTGTAATTACAAGCTTCACAAAGAGCCATACTGGGAGTCGTTTTACAATGTGAGCAAATTAAAATTGAACTAATTTCCTAGATCTAAACGACCACTTTGTTATCACGCCTGCCTCCAGCGCTGCCTCATCCTGCTTTGCATCCTTTGATATTGAGAGCTGAACCGTTCTGCAGCATGGCTGCCTGTGGATCCTCTGGGGAAAGGTAAATGCTGCAGAATCGTACCGTTCTTGGTATCACTGGTCTTCACTTCACTGAGGCAGATCTACTTCTTCTGTTGGCCTAATTAGAGCAGCTATGGGCATTGTAAAAGTGTCAATACTTAATACTTGGAGCATAAATAGTTGGAGCAATACTGGTGTCTAATAAATAAATATAAATAGGTTTCTTTAACTTTGGAGACTCTTATATACTAGGGGTTGATTATTTATTTATTTAGTTTTTTTTTTAAGATTTCAAAATTATTTTTCTGTTTTTGTTATATGTATCTTTAACATTTATTTTTGCTTCTGTATATATTTATTGTTTGACCACTGTCTCAGACTCACAATTTCAATCTTAAAAATCCATTACAATTGAATTATAACATGTTTAAAATTGCTTTAATCTAAACTAAAAGTTCAAAAATGATTAAAAAAAAAAAAAATCTTGTAACATCCTTTTTTTTTTTTTTTTTTCTTTTCTTTTCTTTTCAAAAGTTACTGTACCTGTTTATGAAGAAGACAGCAGTGTTCTCCTGTGATATATATCTACTATTATTATCTGACATTATTAGGGAAAAAATGAAATAAACTTTTTTTTTTTTTTTAATCCACTCTGTTTTCTACTTCACATTATAGTGCACATCATGAGTAAATAATGTTCCTTTTTTTTTTTCTCATTAAAACGTATTTAACAAAATATAATAACTATAGCCCACCCTTCCTTTTCAGCTGATGTCATGAACCTCTCTGAATTTTTAACCTGTTAGTACCACCCGTGGTACACATACCTTTCAAAAGAGACCAAAACCATGCATATACTTCAAATGGTTCAAGAACAGCATGCAATTAACTTTGGGTATGCCTTTTTTTAGGCATTTTAGGCAAATTTTACAGGAATGCTAAGGAGTTAACTACACCCTTTCAACCACCTGGTCCTATCTGGGATGTAACGCATGCTTTTCCAATCAATTCCTAAAAAAAAAAAGACCCAGCCTGCATTTATGTCTGTGTAAAACCCTGTTTCACTATACAATATGTCTTATTGCAGAAATAAAATAGGTTGCAATTAGAATTTCACGTTGACTTTAATGTGCAAACCATGAAAGATCTTTTTTTTTCTTCCCTTCTTTATAAAAGTTCTCAGATCTGGATGGTGGCTCATTTGTTTGACTACTTGTCGTATTTGTGCTTCCATAACATATGCTCTCCATTTCCATAAAATAGAAGTTGACTTTGTTTACAACAGATCTAAATAAAAGTAAGAACTCTCATTAATGATTTATACATTGGAGTTGTTTTCCTTGCCAGGAACTCTGCCAAACGCCTATACCGATTTTAAAAGACGCTAACAGAGGTCCTGTGCACAGAACTTGTTTCTCTGCATCACAATAAGGATGAAAGGCTGCTGGGGAAGCTCCGAAGCTCTCTGGGAATGGCCCTGTTACAGGAGAAGGTGTCTGGAGTCAGAGAGAAACAGATCAATGCCTGTAATGTTGTGGCTGTAGAGAATTACTAACCTCTGAGGAGCAAATTTAAATAAAAGTAAAACTAGTGTGTGTGTGTGTGTGTGTGTGTGTGTGTGTGTGTGTGTGTGTGTGTGTGTGTGTGTGTGTGTGTGTGTGTGTGTGTGTGTGTGTGTGTGTGTGTGTCTGTGTCTGTGTCTGTGTCTGTGTGTGTGTGTGTGTGTGTGTGTGTGTGAGAGAGAGAGAGAGAGAGAGAGAGAGACTTCAGAAAGAGATCTGCTATCTTACATTTATGATGTGTATATGTGTGCTTGTGTGTGTACCACTTAACTCAGTCTCGTCTGGCTGCTCTCCTGGGCCTTGGCGAGTCTTTCAGTGTAGAGTCTAAGTCCAAGATGGAGTGTTTAAGAACTGCTATGGTTAGGAGCATAGAAAAGATCAAATGAGTTAGGCTGCACACTGGAGGGAGATAGAGAGAGAGAAAGAGGGAGAAGGAGAAGCTTTTAATGTATCTCTTAAGCTAGCAGTTCCATGGAGACATACGGGGTAGTTAAAGATTGAAAACATCACCTCACATTTTATCTGCCTCATGTGTCCATAATTTAATTGGTCATTTTTAGGGGTATTTTTAGAAGCAGTTGTGGCCTAATGGTTAGAGGGTCAGACTTGTAACCTGAAGGTCACAGGTTCAAGTCTCCCCGGGTACCACAGTAAATGGCTGCCCACTGCTCTGGGTGTGTGTGTCCATGGTTTTTCCACTGCTCTTAATGTGTATGCACTAACTTGGGTGGGTTAAATGCGTCGGACAAATTCTGAGTATGGGTTGCCGTACATGGCCTTCATGTCACTTCATTTTTGACCAACAATTTAAAACAATATAATATTGCATATAACCAAAGACTATAGAATAACACAAGACACTCGTATTGTTTTGAATGGGAGAAAGTGTAACGCGCAATATGGCGCCTTCTAAAGCCAAGAGCCAATCGCCGACTGGTAAAGTCATCGCGTCACTTCAGCGGCCGTTAGAATCACCGGTTTCTATAGAAACAGTCAGACGCGCGCCTCCGAAGAGACGCACATTTAGGTCTGCGCATGCGCATTAGCTTGATCCAGCCTGGAAAAAAAAAAGTTATTTTTGTCATGATTCGAGTGTTTAGAAGCTAAATTTATGAGTCGGTTGTTGTTAGATTTCATTGGTGATTTCAAATATCAAATTTAATCGTAAGGTTGACGAACAGTTTTAGAGAATCTGATGTTTCCCCAAAGAGATAGGAGCTGCAGGATGCCTGAGAGACGTTTCAAAGATGGCCGCCGAGTGAAATGACTTGTCTTAAAGGGACTTTGATATAACCAAAGTCATTTTAAGACAAGTCATTTAACTCGGCGGCCATCTTTGAAACGCCTCTCAGGCATCCTGGGCATCATGCAATCTCTTTGAATGGGGAAACATCAAATTCTCCAAAACTGTTTGCCAATCTTATGATTAAATTTCATATTTGAAATCACCAATGAAATCTAACAACAACCAGCTCATAAATTTAGTTTCTAAACGCTCGAATCATGACAAAAAAAAGAAAAAAATGTCATGCTGGATCAAGCTAATGCGCAATGCGTGTTTCTTCGGAGGCGCGCGACCGCGCGTCTGACTGTTTCTATAGAAACCGGTGATTCTAACGGCCGCTGAAGTGACGTGATGACTTTACCAGTCGGCGATTGGCTCTTATTTAGAAGGTGGGACTTATTCCACCATATTGCGTGTTACACTTTCTCCCATTCAAAACAATACGAGTGACACGTCTTGTGTTATTCTATAGTCTTTGATATAACACTGCATTTATAACATAAAAAGAAAAATAATTTTGCATAGATGGAATACTAGAATGTTTCTTGTGTGAACATGACTGCAAAGTGGATTTTTATACCCTACCATTCAAAAGTTTATTTTTTGCTTTTAAAAGAAATCTCTCATGTTCACCAAGGCTGCATATATTTGTTCAAAAATGCAATAAAACAGTAATATTGTGAAATATTAATACCATTTAAAATATGTTTTAACTTGTAATATATTTTAAAATGTAATTTATTACTGTGATGACAAAACATTATTTTTTTCTCAGGATTGTTTGCTTGATTTGAAATAAAAATAATTTCTAACATTATAAATGTCTTTACTGTCACTTTTGATAAATGTAATGCATTGATAAGTAAAAGTAGGTTAAATTTCTTTTAAGAAAAAAAAAAAAAAAAAGATGACCCCAAACATTTAAATGGTAGTGTACTCACATATACTACTACACATAAATAATACAATATATTGAATTTCTAAAGCCTTCTTCAAATTTGTGGGGGTTTTATTCTAGCAAATATTGATATGTGAATAACTGTTATTTATTTCATTAAATAACTGGCATACCTTATAATTCAATTTTAAGGTTCAATTAAATTTTTAATTGATTGACAGCCCTAATTAGAAATGTCTATTTGTATTATTACTAAACCCTGGAATGCACAGCCTTAACTTTTCTCGTATGTTTTCCCCACAGCCTGCAGACCTGGGTTCTACAAAGCCTTTGCAGGAAACATCAAATGTTCAAAGTGTCCCCCGCACAGTTCCAGCCACACAGAGGCTTCGGCACAGTGTCACTGCGAGAAGAGCTACTACAGATCCAGCAAGGACCCTCCCACCATGGCCTGCACACGTTAGTCAGCCTACTATTTTGTTTTCATTATTATCCCTTTTTTCCCAGTGTCAATTTTAATGTGCTTTAAATGCAATGAAAAAAAATCCACATTGGTTACAGCATAAAAAAATTACAATATTTTAAATAACAAATATTATTTAAAAAAAAATTATATATATATATATATATGGCCTGTCATTAAACCGCCACTGTTATGATTGGCTAACATTATTGCATAGAAAACAGTATTAATGTCCACTCGCTATTACAAGTGAGAACGTTTTTGAAGATAATAACCATATAAAACTGTGATATAGACAAAGCAATATGTAATCATTTACTTACAGTTTGTGATGCAGCTGCTTTCAGATTCAATACAGTTGGCCGCTTCATCTTTCAACAAAAGTTTCTTTGCAATATCTCCATTACACTGTGCCCATTTACAAAACAATCTGCAGTCAAATGCTCTGAACAAACATACAATCCTCCGTGATCCAGAACATTAAACTAAGCCATTCTCTTGTTTCTGATGCTGGGATCCTTCTAAAGTCTGTACAGAGATGTAAACTGTACAAACTGGATGCATCAAAGCAAACATTCTCGTACCTGTATACTGAATTCAATGTAGACAACCTCAGTCATTAGTATTTGCTTTTGTCGTGACCCGGCACTTACCTCCAGTTCATAGGTGTTGGTCATCTGTGGTCTTCTTAAGAGGCTGGATCCAAACTAAAGCTCTCTATATGTCCTCTCTAGTCACCTCGGGACACCCGTCCCAAGGTAAAACAGAAAAGCAAATGGAGAATAATTTGCGTAGCTGCTGTTCATAACATTAAGCAGATATAGTCATGTGCAATTGTTCTGGTATGAGATGCATTATGTGAATGCTTGGCTAAAGAGATGCGTCTTTAATCTAGATTTAAACTGGGTGAGCGAGTCTGAGCCCCGAACATTATCAGAAAGGCTATTCCAGAGTTTTGGAGCCAAATGTGAAAAGATATCCTAGGTACAACCAGAAATCCAGAGTTTTGTGATTTTAAAGAGCGTAAAGGATTGTAGGGCGATAGAAGATCAGTTAAGTACACAGGAGCTAAACCATTTAGAGCCTTATAAGTCATTAGCGATACTTTATAATCGATACGGAACTTAATGGGTAACCAGTGTAGAGATGACAAAATTGGTGATATATGATCATATTTTCTTGACCTGCTAAGAACTCTAGCAGCTGCATTTTGTACTAATTGTAGCTTATTTATTGAGGAAGCAGGACAACCAGCTAATAATGCATTACAGTAATCTAGTCGAGACGTCATGAAAGCATGAACTAACATTTCTGCATCAGAAACAGATAACATATTCCGTATCTTAGCAATGTTTCTGAGGTGGAAGAAGGCTGTTTTTGTAACATATGAAATATGATTTTCAAAGGACAAGTTGCTGTCTAATATAACACCCAGGTCTTTCGAAGATGGAGTAACAGTACATTGTAGATTGTAGTCTGAAAGATTCTGTGTACAGGTTTTTGGCCCAATAAGTAATACTTCAGTTTTATCTGAATTTAATAGAAGAAAATGACTAGTCATCCAATGTTTTACTTCTTTAACACACTCTGTCAGATTGGATAATTTAGAGATTTACTCTGATCGTGTTGAAATATATAACTGAGTATCATTGGCATAGCAGAAACGAATTCCATGTTTTCTTATAATATTGCCGAGTGGCAGCATGTATATTGAAAATAGCAGAGGGCCTAACACTGATCCTTGCGGCACTCCATAGTTTAATATCGTTATCTTAGATTTTTCCCTGTTTATATAAACAAAATTGTGACGCTCTGATAGGTACGACCTAAACCACCGTAATGTCTGGCCCTGAATACCAGTGTAATTTTGTAGTCGATCTAGGAGTATTTTATGATCTATAGTGTCGAACACAGCACTGAGATCAAGTAACAATAGATACAGCCTTGGTCAGAAGCTAGAAGTAAGTCGTTTGTAATTTTAACAAGCGCAGTTTCTATGCTATGATGAGATCTGAATCCTGACTGAAATTTTTCATAGATAAGTGTTTTTTTGCAAGAAGGAGCACAATTGGGCCGACTCCACTTTTTGTAGTATTTTAGACATAAATGGAAGATTTGAAATATCCATTTTGAATTGAAAACATGCTATCATTTAAATTATGTCATTCATAACTGAATGTGATGAGACGAGGTTTTTTTTTTTTTTTACATTTCTGACATATTAAACATACAAACAGAGTAAATGTGTGCATATTTTTAAATAAAATATTATTTTGCAAAGAGTTTAAATAAACTACTTCACAAATATAGACTATAATTAGACCTATAACTTATTTTGCCATTCTTATTTCTTCTTTATTTCCTTAAATTCTTTTTAATCCCTTTAAAAATACCACCCCCTCCTCCTCAAAAAAAAAAAAACTTGTTCAACACATGGTACGTCCATGGTTCAAAGACCCCTTTATGTCAAAAGTTCAAGGTAAATTTCTCATGTCATGACCCCTTTAATATTGAAGTTCTTCAAAGTCATTTTCAATACCATCTATAACTGAGACGCAAGATGACTCCAGCTGTATTATATGAAATGTGAGAGAACAAGCCAGTGATGTGATAGAAGAGGTGTGAACGTTTTCATGTCACTGGTTTCAGTTACCCAGAGAATAAATAAACATATAAAATAAGTTTCAGAAGGCAAAAATAAGTATCAGTGCAAAACAAAAAAGACGCAACAGGCTAAAGTCAGATCACTCTAACTCTCTCATCATTCTCTTTTCTGTTTTTTTCTTCCTCTTATTGTTTCTGATTCTATTGATCAGAATTTCTCTTATTTCAGTCTTCTGCTTCATCATCCTCTTCTTATTCCCTCCTTCTGCCCCCCATCATGCTTACTCAAATTATTCACCAAACTCAATCTTTTCAACACCAGCAGCAATCTGCATTAAAAACAGGAGAGGAGGAATAATTACTTCCTTGTTATTCACGAGTGGGTGCAATTATCATTAACTATGATAATCATGTCTAGGACATATTCTCATTATCATCATTAGCTGAGTCTGGGAAACAGCAGATAAACGCAGACTTCCCTGTATCTGGCTCTGAGCCGGGGTTCTATAGGAAGCAGAACCGGGGTACTAGAGCAGAGACATTTGTATATCAGCTAAACCAGAGGGAGGGCGTGAAAGAGAGATGGCAAAAGCTCTCATGTGATTTTTAAGGCATTAGTTGGATTCATTAGTTAAAGCATATGCACATTTTAGAGAGAGGGGAAAAAGAGATAAAAAAAAAAGTTAATCTGCATAATATTTTGCACAAATAGGCTTTTTTTTTTTCTCTCTCGCAGATGGATTTCTCTCAGCATGATAATTATGGTTGCTAATGTGTCAGGTGTCTCTCCTTTCAGGACCGCCCTCCCCTCCTCGAAATTTGGGTTTTAACATCAATGAGACTGCCCTCTTCCTGGAGTGGACTCCGCCCAGTGACACAGGTGGTCGGAAGGATATAACCTATAACATCTTATGTCTTCGGTGTGGGGCTGATGGACAGGCCTGCGAGCCATGCAACAGCAATGTGCGTTTCGTACCTAAACCCACAGGCCTCGCAAGCACCTCTGTGGTGGTCCAGGACTTTGTGGCGCATGCCAACTACACATTCCAAATCGAGGCTCTGAACGGAGTGTCAGGCTTGGGCAGATCCATGAGACAGCTTGCCAATATCACTGTCAGCACAGAGCAGGCTGGTGAGTAGAGCTGTTTTAACACTGAACTGACATCATTCTAGAAAATTCTAGGCTTTTTTTTATGTGTACTGTTATGTCATGATGATCACAGACAAGACTCACATTACAGAGGAATATAGGAATGGACTAAATAGATTTCTGCATGTGATTCTGGTGCATTAAAAATTATACATTAATAAAAAAGAAATCTGAGCCCGTATTTATCAAGTTTCTCAAAGTGCCATTTTAGTCTTAAGTGCTAAGTATTCATGAAATTTACTCCTACTTTTAAACGTAAGTATAAAAGCATGTTATCAAATTTCTTAAAGCTAAGAATCACTCTTAGCTAAACACCGGTTTAAAATTTGCATTAAAACATGGTGGAAAATGTGTTTATCTTTCATTCCCAATGTGTATATCATAATGTATTCTCTTGAAAAGTCTTTATTGTCAAATGTGTGTTGAATGAAAACTCCTCTTAGGAATTTCACCATTCAGTGTGAATTTTTCTAATAATAGTTTTAAATAAGGAAATCTATTAAGTGATTGGTCCATGCCTATGTCGTCATCCAAAATCCTGTTTGTGGCACAGCAAAGTGTTGTGAATCATCTCTAAGACTGACACTTAAGATTTAGTCCTACACTTCACTTATGACTGAGATGCTTGATAACTAACTTTTAAACGCAGCTTTGAGCCAAGTATTTTTTTACTCTTAAGTCAATTCTTAACAGTGTTCTTGTGAGTAATTCTCAGAGGCTTAATAAATACTGGCCCTGATACATAAAGTTATAATTGGTATAGTGTAGGGAGGACTGCACAGGAGGACAACTGGGAATGTTGTTCTGCAGCCTGTGACCAGTCCTCCACCAGCTCAAGTATTTAAGGCAAATTACTTTAAAATAAAAAAAATTACAAGTTCTGTTATGAAACTCTAGATGGCGCAGGCTGATGGGTTCTTAATGCAACCTGATGAAATTTACTTCTTTAACTACATGGCACAAGCTGATTGTCGCTCATGTCGCATCTGCAGCCAATGAGCTTGCTGCTTAACATTTAAATAGCTGCTTAGCGTTCACTATAGCAGTTTGCAGTGCACTTTTTTAGAGTTCCTCTGAAATCCTCCATCTCCCCCAGCTCCACCTATATAGATCTGCTATGGGTTATTTTATGCTGAAGCAGTATGTCTTACATGCTCACAGCAGTGTATCCGTGTATGTATTGGCAGTGGCAAGTTCCTCTACTTGCTCTGCAGCAGCAATATCAGCAGCAGATCTGTTCTACCAAGACCTAATACATTAACATTGTCATGATAGAAACAGTATAATAAACAAAGTTCACACAGCTAATATAACCCTCAAAATGGATCTTTACAAAGTGTTTGTCATGCATACTGCATGCATACATCGGATTATGTGAGTATTGTATTTATTTGGATGTTTACATTTGATTCTAATGCTACACTGTTGGAGAGATTTATAAAGAATGAAGTTGTGTTTATGAATTATACAGACTGCAAGTGTTTAATAATGAAAATAGCGACAGCTCTTGTCTCAGTGAATACAGTAAGAAACAATGGTAACTTTAACCACATTTAACAGTACATTAGCAACATGCTAACGAAACATTTAGAAAGACAATTTACAAATATCACTAAAAATATCATGTTATCATTGATCATGTCAGTTATTATCGCTCCATCTGCCATTTTCCGCTATTGTTCTTGCTTGCTTACCTAGTCTGATGATTCAGCTGTGCACAGATCCAGACATTACTGGCTGCCCTTGTCTGATGCCTTGAACATGGGCTGCCATATGCAAATCATATGCAAATATTGGGGGCGTACATATTAATGATCCCAACTGTTATGCAACAGTCGGTGTTATGTTGAGATTCACCTGTTTTTCGGAGGTCTTTTAAACAAATGAGATTTACAGGAGGAAACAATGGAGTTTGATACTCACTGTATGTCAATTCCATGTACTGAACTCTTGTTATTCAACTATGCCAATATAAATTAAATTTTTAATTCTAGGGCACCTTTAAACAATCCTGAAAAAAAGATGTATCACAGTTTACACAAAAATATTAAGCAGCACAACTGAGAGTTTTTTAATAAATTTGATTTTAAAAAAAATTTTCTCGTGCACCAGATCATCATATTAGAATTATTTCTGAAGGGTTGTGTGAAACTGAAGACTGGAGTATTGACTTTGCCACTAAATGAGTAAATTACATTTTAAAATATAAAAAAATAGAAATCATTTTATTAAATATTTCACAATATTACTGTGTTTTTTATCTTTTTTTTTTCTTTTTTTTTTTTTTTTTTTTGCAGTCAGCATCTTGACTGGTTAAATTACAGACTCTCATACAGACTCTCATTCCAGCCTCTATCTCCTGATGTTCTGGGCCATAGACCTGCTAGCATGTTTTCCCAGTCTGTAAAAAACAAACCATTGGCACAACGTATTCATAACTATTGCCATCCTGGCCAGACTTCCATCGTTCATCATGATAATGATGATAACTGCAAATTTCATTTCATCCTGGAGAGGCATTGTCTCAGCACATCAAATGCGGGATGTCTCCTGGCCTAAGCTCAGTTTCACACTAATAGAGACACACGGCTTTATCTAAAAGCCTGCTGTCTTCCTCTATCTGGATTCCGTATCCACAGATATGGCCAAACTTCATTATTAGAATTTGCCCAAGTCTCCACAGGACAGCTCTTTCGACTCTCAGGACTTATTCTCACACCGTATTTATCAATTTCTCTCTGTGTGCCCATTTCCTGTGCTCTAACTGATGATTTACTACTCACTTTCATTGTCTGAATTGTGCTTTGGCAAAGCAAAGCGAGGCAACTGTTTCCTCATTTTTGGGTTATCCAGATGTTTCCTTCAAAAGAACAGTGTGAAGCAGGATTTGTTGCATAAAGTACTGCAACATGATGAATGATTTTATGTCTGGAGAAGTGTGAGGGGTCAAAAGTCATATTTGGACCAGGTGGTCTTATACTCTGTTGGTGGGGTAATTTTATTCATTGTAAAGATGGGAGCTCATCAGCATCAATATCAGTGAGAAACCAAGAATGATTGATTGATATGATCAATCTCCTTCATGAGCTGTAATCACAGTGAAGAGCTTCCCTTCCCTTCTTTCAAGCCCTCAATCTACCACCTGTGGAGAGGGAAGGAGATGAAGAGTGTAGGGAAGGAATGGAGCTGCACAGTGTATATATAGCATCTAAGATATTCAGAGCGTTTTAGAGTGCAATGATGTTGAGACTTATAAAATACGAATTTCAATGATTTAGAGCAGGGAACTGTAAATGGATAGAAACACAAAATTTAAATTCTATCATCATTTACTCACCCTTATGACGTTCCAAACTTGTATTAATTTATTTCTTCTGCAGAACACAAAATAAAATATTTTGCGTTTCTGCTGTTCTTGCTCTTACAATGAGTCCCCTCCGATGTCATGCTGCTGTGCAATCCAAACACAAATGACTGAGAATGACGATATAAATGTTCTTTAATCCACAAAACCAAAATACAAATGAGATTCTTCAGAAGCAGCATATGATAAATGACATAGGGAGTATAAACACACAGAGTGACTAAACTAGTCACAGGTGGGACTAATCAAAACAAGGTAACTAACAGGGAGGAATTTTGCTGCGTTCAAGATGAGGTTGGACATGGGAATATCCCAAATTAAATGTTCCACCTCAGACCTCAGTGAGTTCCAGGCAATCAGACGTCACATTCACATGTTGATCACATGATGTCGCCACAACACAATGACAGCATATTGTGTTTTTTGTCTCAAATATGCCAGAAACAAAATAAAAATGACAAAATCAGTTTAAAAACAGCTGTCAGAAGTCAAAATAAAAGGTATTGTTATAAATTTAAAGGTGGGGTAAGTTGTTTTTCAAAAACACTGTTTGGAAGTTAGTCGGGCTGACATCAACAACAAACGTGTAAACAATCAGCATTAGGGGGCGTATGATGGCCGAGGAGACAGAATGAGCAAAAGGAAGAAAAAACAGCAGAAAGAGAGATGAGACACAATACAAAGAGCTCAAAAGAATATCACTGGAATGAAGGTTTATGACTGGGCAAGTGCTTTAGGACCTATGTTAATATTAGAAAAGCTTTCCAGTGACCTGTCTGTGATTCATAATCCTGCTGTGACATCGGCGATGACCTACATCCATTGAGAGAGCGAGATATAGGGCAGCGGGAAGTTCGGGGAGGAGTTATAGACCCGCGTCTCCCCAAACATTTCCTCCTCCATAACCTTTATTTTTCTTTTTCTCCTTTTCGCTGCAAGTTAGCGCACAAACAATTTGAAACGCAAGCTTCTTGTGGGCTAACATTTTTAATAACAATTCCAGTCTCACCCGAGAACTTGCGTTATTTCTTGTGTATGTTTGGTTCTGAACAGACAAGACAAATAACATGAAAAGAGTCTTGAGTACTGCAACACTGGTCAATATTGTTTTGTCCAATGTTGTTTTGGATACATTTTTCAAAATATCTTATTTTGTGTTCCACACAAGAAAGTCCTACAGGTTTGAATTGAAATGAAATGAGGGTGAGTAAATGATGACAGAATGTTCATTTTTGGGTGAACTATCCATTTAATGTATTTACATAATTTATTATGCTTAAGTTGAAGAGGTATTAAATTATGATTGATGCACACAATTAAATTATTGACATTGTATAATATTTGCCATAAATATTTGTTAAGTATTTATTTATTTACTTACTATGAACATGTTCCACTAGGTTTGGTATCCAAATACATTTTGTCATTCTGAGGAGTACAACTATTGTTTTATAATTTAAAACCTATCAAACTTAATTTCGATTGCTTGAAAAATTCGAAAGGTCTTCTACTTTAATATACTGTAAATACTTGGTTTGATGCTTTATTATTTAATGCAATAAGTTAAAGTTTAGGTTAGAGTAAGCAAGGTGATCCTGATCCTACACATTGGAAAATATGTACCACATAATATGTTGCAGTATTCAATGGCATGTTTACAATAGCTTCAGTAATGACAGTGCACACAGTATTTATGTTATTCTACATCTACACAAATGTACCTTAATGTTATAAATTCACAACATCCTCTACTGTAGATCACACCAAAGTAGCCAAAGTTAAAACCCAGAACTCATTACAATATATCTCAGTAAGCTTCATAGTACAACGAATATTTCTCTCCGATGTCTATTTAGCCCTACATGAAATGTTAATAGAGGTCAGTTTGAGGGGAGTAACCCTGGGATTGGGCTGGGCTCTGCGGAGAACCCCACAAGGGTGGTGATGAGGCAAGGGGCCAACAAACCTCCAGCTCATCCACCCATACTAACCGGAACCAGTGCAGTATTAATGAGCTGGAGGTTCTTGCCATGGAGAGGGCTGAGCCAAAGAATCGTGATTCAAGAGATCCAAACAAGCCTTAATGGTGAACTCTAACTGCCACTCAGACACATTCATATTACATTAAAAATATCAGACCCTCAGCTCCTCACAGAGTGATTGAAGCATGTTTAATAGATCTGAAATGTCTTTATCTCTCTGTGAACCCCAACTAACCCGAACTGGTTAGTTGAATACAAAAGTCTTCAGTCAATTTGCAGAAGTTGTCAGTGTTTCATATACCAATTAAAATTACAGTTATTATTATTATTATTATTATTTACAGAGACAACTGTAAATAACAGCTTTGTGTTGTTTTGCTCTTGTTTGGACATTTTAATGTAAGTTAAAGTTTTAGGAATTTTTTTTTTTATTTTTTTTTTTTTCCTTCAGTTAATTATTTTAGTACATCAATTTCACTAAATGAAAATAAGATTTATTCATGTATGGTCCTGCTAATGACACAGAAATCACAAACTGCAATTTTAAATAAGCTCAGCCAATATAGGAGCTTAAAGCTCACAGTATGATGCAACTGTAGAGTAATGTGAATGTGTTAAGCTCTATGGTGGAGTTTTCAATGCATTTTTTGGTCAACGCACTATGCAGTCATTCACTGTAAACATAAAGCTATATTGGGGTTGGCAGGTGTAGTTTAACCCAGCTATATATTGAAGAAGAAGCTCGCAGCCAGAGTAAGTTACAGCACAAATATACTGTCAGACTAAAATGTTATGTTAGAAATACTAGTGGGGAACTGAAAGTGCTACAGACATTAATGCTGAACAGTGTTGCTTTTGAATGGGTGGGTGGACGGCATGTTTTAGGTATGTGTGTTTGAGGTATTTCTGGAGAGTGGATGAGTGTGTGTGTGTGTGTGTGTGTGTGTGTGTGTGTGTGTGTGTGTGTGTGTGTGTGTGTGTGTGTGTGTGTGTGTGTGTGTGTGTGTGTGTGTGTGTGTGTGTGTGTGTGTGTGTGTGTGTGTGTGTGTGTGTGTGTGTGTGTGTGTGTGACATATCAAATGTAAATGTTCTCTCCAGGGGCTGAGAGGCTACATGTTGTGCAGTTCCTAACTCTGAATTATATATTTATTTATTATTTTTAGGCTTTGGATAGAATCGTCAAAAGCAAGTTGTCAGAATGTTTGTGGGCTTGCATAATGACAGAGGAACTCTAAATTACTCAACACGCACACACACACGCATGCTTGGACAGATTGATAAATGCATGCATATCCTTGTGTACTTGCACACTTTGCTGACACATTGGCAGGCCGACAAGACAAGCACGCACACACATTCCCCCCGAGTCCTCCAGCATTTATACACGTTCACTCACAAGCATTTCTGCCAGCAGTGCGGGTTTTTAACAGGTTCATTCTCTGAAACAGCTTACCAATGCTGCCACTTGTTTCTTGCGGTGCAATGTTTTGTTTTCCCACAGTGTAGTTACGTAACCTTTTTCCCACACCATTCCGGTTAAAAAAAATAACTGCTTAAATCAGCTTAGATTTTCTAGTCTTAGCTGGTTTGAGCTGGTCTTCCAGCTTGGCCAAGATAATAAGCACACAAAACCTCTCTAAAACCAGCCAATAGCATTCTGTCCCCCAGCAGGAATTTTAAAATTGTATTTTAATAACAACAATTTTCACATAACTACCATAGTTGCTATAGTTACTGATAATATAATAAATCTGTGATAAAGTTGTATTAGTGAGCTCTGTCCTACCCTTATTCAAGTGTTGCATTAGCATACTTCTTTTAAACTAAAAATAAGAAAGTATACTTTCAGTCTACATTTTATGTACTTCTCAGAAATATACTTACATTTGCAGTTAAAGGGATAGTTCACCCAAAAAGGAAAATTTTGTCATCACTTACTCACCCTCAAGTTGTTCCAAACCTGTATGAGTTTCTTTCTTCTGTTGAACACAAAAGAATATATTTTAAATAATGTTGGTTACCAGACAGTTGACGATAGCCATTGACTTCCATTGTATTTTTATTATTTTTTTTCCCTAAAATCTTTCATTGACTTCCATTGAAGTCAATGGCTACTGTCAACCTTTTGATTACCAACATGCTTTAAACTTTCTTCTTTTGTGTTCAGCAGAAGAAATAAACTCATACAGGTTTGGAACAACTTGAGGGTGAGTAAATGATGATAGAATTTTCATTTTTGGGTGAACTATCCCTTTAAGTATACTTGACTTATACTGACAGAAAAGTCTAAGTATATTTGGCCTATACTTGTATTCAATCTTTTTATCGAGATATACTTAGAAGTATAATTAAGTATACTTGGCTTCTAGATGTTTTAGTTATACAAGTATACTTCTAGTACATTGATATTAATACTTTAACTTTACTTGAACTTGATTTTTGTAATTAATATAATGAACTTAAATAATTTGTAATATATTGTTTTGATACTAGCAAGATTTCATTGTTCAGTCAGTTTCGTTAGTCGTGTTGGTCTGCCTCTGTCCAAGATAAACCAGTAAAAAAAAAAAAAAAAAAATCATGATGGTTTGTTGAGTTTTTCATGTAGGGTTGTTACCATGGTAAATGTTTCTAATGCTAACAAATTTGCTGTACTAACTTGCATGGCTAATCAAATCACAGCTATAGTTCTGTAAAAATAAATAAATAAATAAACTGTAAATATAGGGAATTATAATGGTATAATTATATTTCTGCTGTCTTTGTGTGATTGTCCATCCATATCTGTAGCCTCCTAATTTTCTATCATCTGTCTATACTTATCCGTAGAATTTCAGACCAAATCAATTCCAGTCGGCGTCTGTTATTTGATGAAAGTCCCACTCTCAGATGCTCATGGTATAAAAATGTCCATTGCACTGAAATATAGAGATTATTCAATAAAAAGCTTTTCTCATAAAGAAAATGTGGGGAAAAAAAAAAAATCATAAATTATTCAAGCTTTGTACGTCACCAATAAGACCCACACTAATAAAATGGCAATCTAAGATATTAAACTAGCTGGCCAAATCTCATTTCAAAAAATTACTCAGCCAGGCGTAATCTACTTTAGTGATGAGACTGCACATGAAAAAAATGACAAATAATGCACTTTGATAATGTAATTCAAATACACACCATTCCAAACATACACAACTTTAATAAAGAAAAGGGAAAATAAATAGCAAAATTGAAAGTTATTGCATTTTGCATGCTGGCAATTGACGGCAATCTCTCGTAAGATAAGTTACTTTATTTAGATCATAGTCATTTAAATTCTTTAATGCTGTGATGTTTACACTACTTCCTCAAGCTGTCCTCATTCAGACAATATCGCCCCTGAGTATACTGACCGAAGACCCTTATCCCTGAGCCGTTTGTCATTTATTTAACATTACATCCCAGTGTGTTTTGGGGGCTTTTAGCCACAGTGGCCTCTACGGAGCCCTTCATTGTCAGTTTTAGACAGAGCTGGGAGGCTCGGAGCACCTTAGACCAGCAGTAGGGGATAGATAAGTGACAGGGGGTTGGGCTGTGTGTGTGTGCGTGTGTGTGTGTGTGTGCGTGTGCGTGTACCTGGTATTCCTTATGTGGACCAAATGTCCCTACAAGGATAGTGCGTACATTTACCCCTACCAGTTTCATAATTGATAGAAAATAATATATTTGAGTGTATGGGAGAGAGAATGTCTTAAATGTATCTGAGGCCAAAATCTCCATAGCCCTTACTGAGCCAAGCAGGGGCAAAGACATAGACTGACACTTCGCTGTCCCCCAGGGATAGACAGATAGATAGAAAGATACAAGGAAAGAGGGTAAGGGGAAAGAGGAGGGTGACTGTCTCCATTTTGACAGATTGTGCGGCACAGAACACAGAGACAGACATCCAGACTTCTGACCCCCATGGCAGCCCTGAAAGCACTCGGGAGTGTGCAGAGCTTTCTTACTCCCCTGAAGGGCTTTATAATGGAGAGTTAACTGCACTGTGTCTTTGCAAGTGAGTGGCAGGCTGATGGTGATTGCTCACATATTGTTTGAATGGTAGAATGCTAATGTATATGTGCTGAGCATTGTCAATGAATTGGAGAACAGAGACGCAAGAACTGTTGCAATTTTGGTGCCATCTGTCTCTCTCTCTCTCTCTCTCTCTCTCTTTCCCCAATTTTTCTGTTTTTGTTTTCCATTGCAAATTTAAGAGGATGATGGATGGATTGCAATTCTTGTACAATTTCTGTCAACAACACAGACCGTAAGAGTGAAATGGCAGTCACCTGTTTAAACTCTAATGAAGATTTATTTGCTAGCCCACTGATAGCACTGGCGAAACTGCATATTAATATGCAATTATGAACTTAATAAGCCCAGATTAATCCTGTCAGACATCATAATGATTTTGTCCTTATGATTGTAGTCTACGGGTTGTGCCTATTCAGATGTTTCTGTAATTCAGTGTGATTTCCTGTGAGCAGGCCCACGCCAAACCTGATCCCTGCATAGAACTCTGCAGATGTCTGTAAAACTGGAACACCTGTCATTCATAAAATTCTGCAAATCCCCTGCCCCTTGTGTATTTGTTTATTAACTATTCATTATTCTTTAATTATTTGCAAAACGTTAACATTATTTGATGAAAGTGTAATTAGTAATGATGAAGTTGCAATTTAATACATTAAAACAATATTAACTTTGCATGTAATAACAATAACACACCACAGTTAAAATTCTATTTTATAAGTTATGTGCTTTAGTATGTTAGTCATCACATCAAAATAATTGCACTTATTAAAGCACAACTAATGATTATTAAAATATAGGCTCATTCCATGTCAACTCAACGAGAGGTCCCCATCTTAAATTTTTGAATTTGTTAATATTTTTTTTCTGTAGAAAGACAAACATAAATAGTGATGAAAGCCAAAATATTAAAATGTCATGAATGTATATTTACTGAGTAATTCACTATTTTGTAGAGGGGGATCAAAATGACCATTTTCACCTGAGATTTGGAGCCAATTTACAGGGGTGCAAAAATGACTTTAGAAAAATGGCAGCAGCATTATTTTATTTTTACACAGAGATTGGTAGGTCTATTAGAAAAATGTGTTGTTTAAGTTTATTGAGAACCGGAATCTACAAGAATATTAAGATATATTTAATATTTATTGAGTTACTGTCATGCAAACTTAAGGCAAAAACACAAGAAGTGCTTTTTGCCATTTTTGAACCATCACTGTTGGCATAATATTTTAAATAATGTTGGTAACCAGACAGTTGACGGTAGCCATTGACATATATATATATATATATATATATATATATATATATATATATATATATATATATATATATATATATATATATATATATATCACAATCAAACATTTGAGCCAAATTTGGTTGATTTGACACATAATGACCCTGCAATCATTTAAAATATACTTTAAAGTATTTTTATATGACATAGGTACACTTGACTGTGATAAGAAACAGTCATGAAAGTGTGGCATTTTATTTAATTAATTCAGTTTTCATTAATTTCGGTATATTATCTGCAATTTCTTTTTAAACTATACTTTTAATATTTGAAGTTCGCTACAAGTTCACATTCAATACATTCAAGCACACTTCTTTTTCACAAGGAGATACCTAAGGCAAAAACTATGTTAATGAATTTAAGCTATACAGCTTTGACGCATCCAGTGTAGACAGTCATAATTTGTTGTGGCACGAAACAAAGTAACAGGACAATTTATTACAAAATTATCAGTTAATTTTGTAATGCTACTGTATAATGCTGAAAGCTACACATAACAGTGTTGTTGTAACGAGGCGGGACTCAGGCAGAGATCCATTTGCAAGTTTTATTACAAAAGTATGCGTGGTCGTACAGGCAGGGTCTAAGCAGGGGCAAACAGAAACAGCAAGGGCTAGGCAGAATCGTGGTCAGGATACAGGCAGTAGATCAGGGCAGGCAGATATCGTTCACAGTCCAGATAACAATAAACAGTCCAAAGGCAGAAGGCAGAGAATCATAAACCGGAAACAGGCAGGATCAATAACAGACAGGCAGACAGGATAAAAACACTCACTACACAGGGTCAACAAGACCTCACAATGAGGTGGTGTGAGAGTAAGTCTTAAATAGTCCAGGTAAAGAGTTTCAGGAGTATGTGGCAATAGGTGATTGGTGGAGTGAGTGCATGTGATATGCAAGGGAGGATTATGGGAAATGGAGTCCAGAGTGAACAGGAACGTGACAGTTGTACTCTCAGTTCCATTTAACACATTTTGCTGTGTAGAATTCTGCATCAAAATCATCTAAAAAAATCTGAAAAATTCTGCGTGAGCCTACTTTGCATTTGTTCATGGACTTGCACTGAAGGACTTTTCCTAAAGCTACTTTTGGTTTTAGTTGTGTAAGGTGTTTTCATTGGTGGTCACTACCCAATAGTGTTAAAAAAAGCAAATGCGACATAAAAAGCATCCGTAATCGTGCCATTTTAGCTTGTTTTGATCTCTCATCTTTGCGCTCTTTTACCATGACTCATTTTTCCCTGGATTTGTACCCAAGGCTTCTCATTTTCTAAGTACAACTCCGTACTTGCTTGTTATATCATAAAAGTGAAACATATGGAGCTGGTCAAGCGATGCAAAGTCCAACATATATTTGTTTACAAATCATGCACTTTGGTAAAAGTGTTTTGAAGTCATAACATAATATTGTGCTAGGAGACGTAAAAACAAGTCTTTATTAATCCATAATCTGACCCTGTAATCATAACTGTGTATGGAAACGATTAAAAGCGCCTGCTGTTTTACTGTCTCTAGTGTTCATTTCTGTTGGAAACTGCAGTGATACGTACATATTGGTACATATTTTAGCGACTCGTGAAAACGTTCCCACAGGTTGCATGTTTTCGAGTCTGTAATTCAGACATGTAATTCAGAACATTGATCTTTGGACTCTTCTTTTGGTTATTATTGTATATTACAATTATATATGAATCCTTGCAGGCCAAAGGATTGCTAACTGGGTAATATACATGGATAGTTTTTTTTGATTCCTCTGTAGTTTAAGGGAACCCTGCTTCTGTTACAGTGATATGAGTACATTGTTTTTCAAGTCATTATTTTCTTCTCTCTGTTCACTTAGAATGGTGTTCTAAGCTTTTTTTCCCACTTTATTCTCTAGACATCTAGCTTTGTGAATGTATTTACACTTCTGCAATTTTCTTCTAATCTTTGTTGTTCTGTCTTTACCCAGAGTAGAGACAAAGGGGGATTAGAGAGCCTATTTATGTTATTTTTACCACCTCCTTCCCTCACTCTCTCACTTTCTCACCGTGTCTCTCTGATTTTATTTATTTATTTATTTAGCTATTTATTTTTCCTGGCAGTGGGAACAGCTCGAAGTGAAAAATTATGCAATGTACAAATTTTCCCCATGAGGCCAGGTGTTGGCACATAATGGCCCATATAGGTGCTGTAATTAAGATCTGGTTGGACAGGGGAGGGGAACAGAATATCATCTATTTTTTTCCGCACTCCAAGACAAATCTGTTTCCGGAACTAACAGACAATCGACTGTTTTTTTTGTTTTTTTTTTACTCTCTCACTTCCAGCCTCTCTTTTGCTCTTTTCATCTTATTTTTGCTTGCTACAGCTGGCTACTGAGCTGATGTTTTGATTGGCTTTCCAGTTTTCAAGCACATTGTTGCCACACCGTCTGTTGTCGTATTCATCGGAAACATACAAATTTCACATTTGTACTGAAACGTATCACCGCCAGTGAGCTGGAAGAGACAGAGGTGGGACGCTAATTCACTGTAGCTTGTTAATTACCCCTGAACTACAAAAGAGTGAATTAATATTGATTATGATGACCCGACTCTCTTCAGCTCAAACTGCTTGTGTTCGATGTCGTAATGCCTCATTGCGTTTACCAAAAAGACAGTTTAATTGAAACAAATACAGACCGACCTATAAACAGTCGTTCTGACTCTCAAATCATACAGACACACAAACACCAAGGCTTTTATACTCCCTGTATGCACTCTATAAACATATAAGGACTCATGCTTCCATGCACACAGTCATTAAAGAAAGAACATGCGTGTGCATATCTCACATGGTCTGCACTCATCCTGAGTTGTGCCGTATCGACTGCATATTTACTGCAGCTGCTTCATTCTCCAGTTAATTGCTGCTGTTTGTGAGCCTCTGAGAGACCCGCTTGTGTATCTGGGGGTGGATGATTTCTGAGTGTGTTTAGACAAATACTCGATCGTCTCTCATTATTCATCTCTGAATCTGAATTGGAGTTGTTTTCATTGCTGAGAACAAATCAAACATGGCCTTGTCAAACTCTGTGTTTGGATCTCAGAGCACCTGGTAAACTCATTCACTGCCAGACAGATAAAACCTCAGCTGCTGTAAACAGAAAGCAAACATTCCACATGTTTAAATTCAGTCTTGCAATATAAAACCTGATTAACCCAAATTGTTAATGCGTGGCTTGACAACTGAGACACTTAGAAAATGAACTTCATATTCTTGGTTATGTTTTCTTAAAGGGATAGTTCATCCAAAAATGAAAATTCTGTCATTATTTACTCACCCTCAAGTTGTTCCAAACCTGTATGAGTTTCTTCTTCTGCTGAACACAAAATAAGATAATTTGAAGAATGTGTGAAAGGAAACAGCTGATGGACTCCATTGGGGAAAAATAATAATAATAATAATAATAATAATAATACTATGGAAGTCAGTGGGGCCCAAGGCCTACTTCATTACCGACATCATTCAAAATACCTTATTTTGTGTTCAACAGATGAAAGAAACTCATACAGGTTTGGAAAAACTTGAGGGTGAGTAAATGATGACAGAATTTTCATTTTTGGATGAACTATCAATTTAATAGTAGGGCACAAGCCCTTAAATTTAAGGACTTTTCATTGAATTAATTACATTATATGATGATTAATTAATCAAATCAATCGCAATTCATAGTATTTACACAACTGCAAAATTGAGGGTCAATATCTTTTATTCAGCAAGGATCAATTAAATGGATCAAAAGTGACCATAGTATTCATCATTGTATTCATCAAAAATATAGATTTTTCTTTTCTTTTATTATGGTTTCCACAAAATTTTGAGCACAACTGTTTTCAGTATTGATAATAATATTGTTAAAAAAGTTAATGTTTCTTATGCACCAAATCAGCATATTAGAAAGATTTTTTTTTAATATATCCTATAAATGCAGCCTTGATGAGTATAAGAGACTTTACAAAAACATAAATATTGCTGATAAAACCCTCACATACACACCACAGTTCAACTTGTCTGGAGCCTGTGCGCTAACCACTATGCCACAACTCCACCTACACATTTCTGCTTAGCTGTGGTGAGCTCAGGTTCGCACTCTCAGAAGAGTCTGTTCACTTATTGTAACATGACTATATGAGATACACTTAGAGGAGAAGATTATAGGAGCTATAGGGAAGCATTTCTTTTTAATCTTGTATATAATTCTAGGAAGTGGTGGGGGGAGTGAAATCTGTCTAACAGCAATGGGATATAGAAGAAGAATGTGCATTAACAGAGCTCTCTTTTCCCCTCATTTCCTCTCTGTATGTAAGAAATCTTTTGAAATCACCAAGTAGGTGTGAGGGCTGTTTCCATTTGCATGTCCTTTCCAGAACCACTTTGATAAAACAAGAACTTAGGTTCACTGTGTGTCCACAAGCATGTGCATGTGCATTTTTATGTGCCTCTTGTATTAAACTGTGCCACATTTCCTTTTACTGTCATTTTGGTAAACACTCAGAGAGAATGCAATGTAAAAATGTATCCTGTGAAAACAAGCAACATCCAATTATCCTTAATCTGGCTTTAGTGATTGCTTCACTAGTGTGGTATGATTGCTGATTATGGGGGAAAGTCATCATTTAGGCATTGTGCAGCATCCATAAAGAGTCGGAAATGATTTGGGTGTAAGAGTCAATGGAAGATCCCCTTAAGCGGAGCAGGAAAGCTAATTAAAATAAAAATGCAGGTCAGCTCCGCATAATGACTGTACATTAGCGCCTTAGTTTGTGCTTGTTTTTGAAGGTATATATTTGGATGTGTTTGTGTTAGCAGTTTCTCCTTTCAGTTTCTTCTTGCGTGATCGTTGCTGCTTCAGGCTAATTACCAACTAAGGCTTGTTACGACAATTCAACATACCACAGAGGCGGTTGAACAATTCATTTCACAAAAATGCTCATGTTTTTGGCAGAAACATCATCAAAACGTTTTGTAAACTTCAGAATCATGGCCTAGCAGTAGGCATGAAAGTTTCTGACATGTTGAACTTGGAAGTTTAATTTCCTTTTTCTTTTTTTTTTCTCAATGAAAAGTACCAAATAACCTAAAATTAAGTTGAATTGTGTCAACTGAATGTAATTATATTGAAAAACAAGACTATGTATGCCAAAATAATGCCAAAAAATATATATTTTTCTTTTTGGATTGTGTGTGCAAAACCATTCAATAGTTCAAAAAGAGACCTGTATGTCCATATCAAAATATTAAAAAGTATCTTTTTGGCTAATTTGATTGAGTATCAAAGATAAGTATGTATTCTTTACTCCAATAAATTTGTAATGATTAATGTAGTTACTCATTACATTTTGCCAGTCGGGCTGCTTCTGAAAACTTATGCAGCTGACTTGTTGCCTCACTGCCTTATCAGGTAGTGACTTTGCAGGCAGCATTTGCTCATGAAGCTACTTCATGAAACTGTTTTCAGACAGACTTCTGAGTCAGCGTATCGCTTTAATGATCTACAGCAAAATAGAATGAGCTTTGGTGAAAACTAAGCAAATATTTAATTACTACATTAGTAATCTCTCACTAGAAATGAAATTACAAGTTGAAAATGTTTAAAAAATAATGATAAAAAAAAAAAAATTAGACAAACTGACCACCAACTGCAACTTTCTGATGGCATTTTTATTTTAGTGTGTAACTGTGTAAAAAGAATGGGAAGCACAGGATTGTGGGATATACGGGCAGTAAAAGATACATCTATGTTGCTTTCAAAAATTGAACAGATGAATGTATCTCAGGAGCCAGGAAGGGAAGCTATAGATTCAGACTAGCCTTGATGCCTTCCTACCTTAAAATGTGTCCTCTGAAGACAGCATTTTAAGTTTTCAGATGCAGCCTAGATTTTGCATGGCACCTAACTTTTTCTACAGCAATTTATTTCTGCTACAAAAGAGGTGATCTTAAGGGCATTAAAGGTACTACATCTTGTGCGTTTTGCTCTTACTCACCCAAACAAGGCTGTCAACAAGGCTACTTTACACGAATGTGAGTGCATTAGCACATAGTTGCTGAATCGCATATATGAGATGAGGACATGGCTTCAGCCAGTAATGAGGGCAAAACCAAAACATCCAGTACAAGTCGGCTTTGACTATTTAATTTTACTTAACATTAATTTATTTATCCTTTTTGAAGGATATTGGTTTATTTATGCCCTTTTCGAGCACTTATGCTTAACTGAGACTGTTTGTAGATATTTGAGAGGCTGTTGTATCGACTTTGATTTATTGCAGTATTGAGATTTTAGAAAATGACCATGTGATTTTTCTCCCCACTCTCCTCACTGGCATGTCTCTTAGGTGTTGAGGACCAGTGTTGGGGGTAACGCATTAACTTGAGTTACGTAATCAGATTACTTTTCGAAGTAACTAGTAAAGTAACACATTACTTTTTCAATTTACCACAAAATATCTTTGTTACTTTTTCAAACAAGTAACACAAGTTACTTTTTCACATTTATTGACTGTCCTCATGTTGAGAGAAATAAAGTGCAGAGGTGTTGTGTGCGCTGTGTAAACATGATGGTTATTGTAGTTCTAGACTAAATCATCTCACTCATCTCACTTGCACAAAAACATTCAGTATTCCTCAAAATGAATAAAAACAGTGAAATGCAATCTCAGAAATACTTTTTTAAGGAGTAACGCAATATTGTAATGCATTACTTTCAACCCTTAAATGCATGACTGTTTCGCCAATCATTCTTACATATTCGGGTCTTTATCGACCCAGATATATATCCAACACAGAAGGATCTCTACCTGTCGTGATAATATAAAACTCCTCTGATAATAGAGTAACAATTACAGAAGAATAAAATAAATCATATTTTGTTACCTTTTGGAGCTTGAAAGGGCTCAGTTTGAGCAGATGTTTTATGCCATCATAACTGTCCTCGTCAGAGCTCATTTCCCAGTAAATTCAGCAGATAATGGGCTAGTTTTATGTTTGAGGTCACGAATATGAGCTCATTCGCGATCTCAACCGTATTCTCAAAACTATATAATTTTCAACATCTTCAAAATCAATATTTCGATCGCTAACAGCTTCACCAGATCAATCCAGTGACAGTTACAGTCATATTTGATTGCGTTCAGTACTTGCTCTGCAGTAAATCGCTGAGCCATTTCATGTTTTTCTTATTTCGTTTTCTGTCTGAAAGAGTCGTCACTTCATTATTGTGTATCAGACACTGCCACCTTGTGGAATAAAGGTGAATAGCACTTATTTCATCTAAGATACAATTATTGTTGTGCAGAAAAAATATACTTACACTCATACACACCTGGGGTCGTTTGAGACCCTATACAATTTTTACAAAAAATTAATACAAAAATAGGCGTTCTTTTATAATTTTATGATTTTTTTCTTGTTATATTCTTTATAATGAATTGATTAAGGAATACCAAGAAGGTTGATGTCTAACTTAAAAAAACGAATGAGGAGGAGAGTAGTGAATGATGTCCCGGGTCACTAAAGACCCAAGGTATGCATTTAAGAGTTAAAAGTAACTTTCCCCAACACTTTTGAGGACTATAGTGCATCTTTAAGCCTACATTCTGTACCAATAAAATACTTAAGTGGTATTGGTGACTTGTAACCTGTAATGGGGTCAGTTTCGCTGTAAGTTATCTCTACTTTTACATGAACATGGTTTTCAGGTACACTCTTCACCTCTATTAAAAGAATATGCTCAACAAGACTACATTTAAAAACATATAAAAAAAAAAAATGCAAAAATGACACCAAAATTAATAAAAATGCCCCCCAAATTCAAGATATGGGGGCACAAAAAAAAAAAAAAAAAAATGACACCAAATGTGCTCACCAAGACTGCATTTATTTGATAAAAAATACAATAATTTACAAGTACAATTTAAAATAACTGTTTTCTAATTGAATATATTTTAAAATGTCATTTAATGTATTCCTTTCAAGGCAAACCTGAATTTTCAGCAGCCATTACTCCACTCTTCAGTGCCACATGATCCAATATTCCAATATGCCAATAACACAACTTTGACAAAAATGTCAGATAGAACCTTATAATTCCAAGGTGACGAAATTTCCTACTGTCATTTTTGATAAATTAATTGTGTCCTTGTTACATAAAAGTATTAAATAAATGTATGTAAAAAATAAATTACTGACCCCAAAATTTTTAACTGTAATGTTTCACAATGATTTCCGACTTACTGTCTAACATTAATGATTTAAAGATAGATAAAGATAAATATTTAATAAATTTTGAACAAACTTTCGGCTGTCCTTCCCTGGGTCTGTTTTGAGCCATAATGTCATTTTGTTTTTTGCAGCCAGGTTCATCCTCCTGCCCTTTCACTGGCTGACCAGCTCCAGCTCAGTTCAGGCAGTCACAGAATCAGAAAAAGACTTTTTTGCCCTCTCTGTTCCTGTATAATATTCCATTCTGAAATCAATCTCTACCTCTGTAAATAGCGACATGATGAAACTTCATCATTTATTAAGGCACTGCCTGTTCTCTACAGTCGCTCCGACTTCAATATTTCTGTGCAAACCTACGAGTTTCCTCCTCACACATGTCTAAAGTAGTCAGATGTCACAGGCTGCACCGTCCGTCCCTTCTCAATAAAAGATGAGCTATCTCTCATGAGAGATATTCAGCACATAGCTTCTCCCGCCGCAGAGTCAAATAAGACAGACAACATGGGGGGTTTCATCAAACACCGTTCCAATATATCTCCAATGCACAAATTTGTAAAGACATAGTAGGTGGAAGATAGACAGCATTGCACATTTACATGAAGCCCTTGTGGTTACCGAGAGAGACGGACAGAGAGAGAGATTGTGTCACAGGTGGTAACCTTAGCAAAACCGATGTCTTATTCTCTTATTTTCTCTCCAAATCACTTCGCTGAAATCTCAGAGAACCTCAGGCAGTGTCGCCCAATACTGCACATCACTGAAAGCTGCTCTCTGCTGTTTACCGGCTGCCTAAATCCTCTCTCTCTCTCTCTGCAACTTGCTATACCTAAAACCCTCCCGTTCCCTGTCCACCCCTTATATTTTCTCAGCTGTTTTAACTGTGAGAGATTGATTACTTGACAGAGGTAGTGATTACCGTGCTGGCACTCTCTGTGGGCTTCCAGAGTGAATATTTACCTGGGAGAAATTCAATCAAGCTGGCTAATGCCATTCACCCACTACTTTAATCTGCTCCAGGATTCAAGTAGAGATCAGCTCCACCTACCTGTGGGCGTTACTTCAGTCGCTGAGGTGAAAGGGAAAAAAAAAAAAAGTTTCTCTTAAAGTGTACAGTATTAGAAAGAAGCAGTAAACAGATTTTGTATATGATTGTTCGAGCGTGTTATATGAATGTGCACACACCACCATCTTAAGTGCAGAGGCTTATAGACTTCACTAATTGTGCTAATTGTAAATGGCCTCAGACACAGAGCCTTAATGGATTTTCCTTGTGTTTTTTCTTGGGTTCTTCCACCTGACTAAGCCATGATTGAGTGCATTATCTTCACATAGTACATAGGCAGAGCTGGCTAATTACCTAGATGTTCAAAGATTCAAAGCTTGTGTTAAAAGGGGGAAAAAACACATTTCACTTTAATTGAAACAAAGTATCAGACCTTGATTTATTTTGCAAGCACAGGTGCTATGATGCCCAAAGCTTTTTTACCATAGTATCTCCTTATATCCGATTAACTGATCCTGTTATATATTTTTAAGCACAAAAAGTTAAATAAAACACTGTCTTAAATCAATCAATCAATCAATCATGCACCCTTACTTGTAGCAAATTTTCTTTAATATTGATAAATTGTGTTTTTATATATATATATATATATATATATATATATATATATATATATTCTCCAAAAAGAAACAAGAACATAAAAATATTCCTACATGCAACTGTCAAGCCAAAGTACAATGGGATGCATTTACATTAGTCATAATTAGTCATTAAGAGTAAAAAGACAGAAATTAATCTAACAAAAGAAGAAGAAAGAAATAAAAAGGTACACAAATGATGATGAAAACATTAAGAAAGATTGTCAAACATGGTATATATTCTAGATGTTTTGATCTCTTTCTTTTTAATAGATGTTGAGATTGTACCTAAAGACAAAAGGTGGGGTTTACATTATGTGTCTTTACTGTTTTATGTGATTCATTTGAAATTTAGAACATTGATTACAGTATTGGTCTGAATTTAAGACGACCATGTAGTCCTTCTGAATTCTATAACAATTAGGCTATCCATTTCATTGTGAAAACCATGTAGCCTACCAAAATTCCAAAATTTCTTTAACAGTAGATAGTTTGAAGTTGTAGACAGTAGACAGTTTGAAATCTGGGTACCGTCTTACATTTTAAAATCATGTACGGGGGAAGTTTGCTCCCGTCGTGAGGTACACAAACACGCGGCTCTTAGATGGTAAGCTTTTCTTTGACTATAAGCATTTTTAAGACAGAGTTTTTGCGCTTGCAACCTTCTAACATTGCACTCTGACACATCATATTTCTTGGCACACTCGAAAAAAATAAAACATTGTCTTATATTCGGAATAATACAGTAATATACATTTGTATTAGAGACATCCAAACATATTAATAGCCTTATTTTAAAGCATATTGTAAAAAAGATCCATTATATCACCTGGAATAATGAGACAATGGCTTTATATCAGTGTTCATTTCGTTAATGAAAACTATGACGAAAAATGTTCATTGACGACCTTTTTTTCCATGACTAAGACAAGACAATGAGAGACGACACCAATTTCATTTAACGATAACGTGACTAAAACTACACGTGCAACATCGTTGACGAAGAAAGACCAGACTGAAATGACTAAGCACTTGACCAAAATCACTCTTTTGAAATCACTTTTTGTTTTTGTAGAATAAAGGAGACAAAACATTACAGACTGTCTTTAGGAGCGGTCAGTCTTACGGTTGCCAGATTTCCATAATTTAAACCCCCTATCAGAGGTTCTCTGTTAAAGAACACGTTTTACTTAATCTTTGCTATCTGGCAACCACGCACACGAGCCCTCTCCACACTGAAGCGCGGATGATCTGAAAACATAGACAAGCTGGAGTTCAGTGCTCTTCATTTGACAATTCTACTTAAATTAAAGTGTCTATATTGCGCTGCTCGTTTACTGACTAAATCGTTTACTGACTAAAATCTTCCAAAGTGAAGACTAATATCCAGCAGTGGTTCTCAAACTGATGCCCGTTCATTTTATTCTACTCCACCTTAAAGTAACAAGAAAACTGAACATGTATTTCTAGCAGGTAAAATGTCGTATATACACGACATTCAATTAAATTACCTCATCTTTTGCGGTCAAAACAGACTGCACCCACACAAGCCAGCATTGCGCTACATTAGTGCTGTTCTCGGCAATAACGTTACCTTTGTGAAAGTGGGGATTTAGCCCTTACTAGCATGAAGAACAAAAGACACAGACTGCATGTAGATTTAAGATTCAATCTACGATCTAATAATCTACGGCTCTTTGATACAAAAACATACCCTTCTGTGAGTTACTTAATGTTGATCATATTATACCAGCAAGAAAATTAACCGAATATAATATATAATATCCCGAATATTGATTTTATTCAACAGTTCAACAAACAAAAGGGTGATATTAAGTGATTAGTAAATACTGTATTGTCAGTATTGTAAGTATTTTTGCGTTATTTTGCAACGAAAGCCACAGCAGAGCAGCACACAATCTGTGTTTCGTGAACGAATCTGCGGCTTTGAACGAATCGTCAATGATTCAATGATCATTCATAAATACAGCCGCTAGCTTTGATACTGAATGAATGAATGAATGAATGACTCGATGATTCACTCATAAGAACAGTGACTAACCGCCACCTACTGGCGGTTTTAATGTAATATTTAAAAGTATCATTTTGTTTTTATCATCATTGTATTTATTTAGTTTTTAGGCATTATTTATTTTACAAAGGTATTTATAAAGGGAAAAAAATATTGTCCCTTAATGGAAAAGTGTAATTGCAGTCTAAGTGGAAAAGAGAGGGTACACAGAAGGATGTTAAATCCCTCAGGGGGTACGACACTCTAGAAAGTTTGAGAACCACTGAAAGAGAATATGTACAATAGCACAAGTGCTACTGATAAGAGTGCAATGTCAATACAGCCTGTTACATTGATTTCATAAGCTTGAATGAATTGGTCTAAAAAGAAAAATTATAATGACTATTTTGTCTAAAGACTACATATAAAATAGCTATCAAAATTAATGTTGTTAACTGTAGTTTGACTAAAAGTAATGACTAAGACTT